>NC_088277.1:2822500-3042500 GCF_036013445.1 Caloenas nicobarica
GCAAAACCAGAAAAATCCCGTGTCCCTGACCCTGGGGTGAGGGGGGTGTGGGTGGCCTGTAAACTTGGCGAGGGGACAGCTTGGACCCTGGTGGAAACGCAAAGGAAAAATAACAGGTGAAAAGTGCTGCCCGGGGGGGGCCCTGTGTAGTGTAACAAGCCCCCTCCCCCAGACGGCTGTGCACCCCCAAAATGGGGGGAGAATTTGGAGCGCGCAGGGAGTCTCCTCTGTCTGTAACAGACATTTTGGGGTTGGCAGTTACGTCGCAGGGGCAGTCGGGGTGTGACACCCCCCAAAGCTGCTGGAGGGGGTGTTGGGGGCAGGGAGGGGCACAGGGCAGGGCCCCCCCTCCCCAGCATTGAGATCACTGTGACTATGGCTTGGAACCTCCCCTCCCAGCAAGAGAGGGGGGCTGGGGGGAGGAGGGTGTCGCCTCATGTCCCCCCATCTTTTGTCTCTATAGTGTTCTGTGCAGTGGGGCAGGGAGTCAGCAGTGGGGGAGGAGGATTTTGGGGTGTCCCTGCACACCAACGGCATCAGAAAGCAAAACCTGCAAGCAGCGACAAACCTCCTTCCCCCTTTATAAAGTTAACCAGGAAATAAATTTCCCCCCCCGGCATGGAGGGGGGGTCGCACCTTTGCCCCAGCAGTGTCTGGTGGGGGGGGAATGGGCCCCCTAAATCCACCCAGTTTCCAATAAATAAAGTCCTGGACACCAGGATACCCCCCGGCTCAGCAAGGAGGGGGGAATCCACTTCGGGAGGCCACCCTAGGGGCCTCAGGGATTAATGGGGGGGGCAATATTTGTCCTTGTTGCAAGGAGCCTTGTAACTAGCAATAAATGGCTTCAGCTGGACTCACATTGGATCGTGTGGATTCCGCGGTTTTCGTACTCGCAATATGGGACGGAGGGGGCTGTTTTGGGAGCCCCACAGGCTTCCTCCCCAGCCCTTTGTCATTGCTCCCTGGGGCAGGGTGGGACACGAGACTTGTACGGGATGTGCTCCTCCAGTAGATCCCTACAAGTTGATGGGGCCTGATGCATTGGATCACAGGCACGGGCATCCCACTGCCTAGGGAGGAGTCCTGGCACCCTGAGCCCCTCAAGCAACCCACCTCAGCCAAGAAGTGCTCTGGTGTCACCTCGATGCCAGCTGCTCCTCCTACAGGCCAAGGCAGAGCAGGGACATGTGTTGGGTTGTGCCAGGTAGTCGAGGTTTGGGGGCTCAGACCCCCTTCCTCATCCCCGCTGACACCCGTGTCCCCATTCAATGTTCCCTGGGCACCATGCAGACCCTTCCCTGCCCAAGGCCCGCAGCCGGGCTGTCTGTCCTACCAGCCGCACGGCCACCATCTCCTGTAGCAGCGCCTCGTCTGGGTCGTTTCCCTGCGCCATCTTCCTTCTGCTACGGACACCACGGGTTTCTCGGCTGTGAGAAGAGACCTCGGCCGGTGTGACGACCTCCTGCTTGGCCAACAGGGAGCCAGGGTGCTGCCCAGCCTCTGCTTGGGCGTCATGTAGGAGAGCTTGGGAGCTGCTCAGAGTTGTGCAGAGCCACTTCTTGAGCAACTCCTGAGTTGCTGAGAAGTGCTTTGAGCCACTGAGGAGAAGACAAGGGCTCTCCAGAGCAGGCTGGAGGAGCATCCAGCAGCCAGAAAGCTGTCTGCAAGCAGCAGAGGTTTGCCCCAAGCTGCTCAGCACACCCCACTGCCCCCAGATTCACTCAGGGCTCCATGGCCACTCACAGAGCTGTTGGCTCTTTGACACGTTCCCATCTCTCCTGGAGGTGCTGGAGCTTCCTCAGCAGCAGCTGTAGAAGCAAAAGGCCCTGTCAATCATCCATGTCCTCACAAATGTGTTGGGTCCCTGTCCTTCCTGTCCACAGTACCTTCTTGACCTCAACCTGCTCCTGCACAGCTTCTCTCAGCTCTGACCACTGCCTCCTCTGCAATGAAGTGGGACACACTGCGGGGAGCCATGGTGGGAACAGGTCCCGCCAGTCAGTCCCAGGGCACTGGCAGGTGAGCCAGGGCCAGGGCGGCCGGCACCCGGGTGTCCTGGGGCCAGCACCATTGCTCCGCAGCTCTGGCCACCAGCCATGGATTTCTGGTGAGTACTCCCCAAACTCCTGCCCAGCACCACGTCCAGGAGCAGCCTCCTTTATAATCCCAGGGCACCTGTGTCATAGGCCCAGGGGCAAAAAGGGAAACCATGGGAAGAACTGGGGAGCCAAAGCGAGCTGGAGGGAGGACTGAGGAGCTCTGGAGTGCCAAGGAGAGCTGTGGGGAGGAGTGGGGAGCCCTGTGGAGCTGAGGCAAAACCTGGGGAGGCCTGAGCGTCCAAGGTGAGGACTGGGCAGCCATAGCGAGCCCTGGGGTGCTGAAACAAGCCTAGAGGAGGAGTGGGGAGCCGAGGTGAACCCTGAGGGAGACTGCAGAGCCCTGGGGAGGTCCTGAGCCAGGACCAGGGCAGCCGGCAACCTGGTGAGCTGATGCGAGTCCTGGGAAAGACTGGTGAGGTCCAGGGAGCTGAGGCGAGGCCTCGGCAGAAGTGGGGAGCTCAGCGAGATGAGCAAAGATTTGCAAAGGAGTAGGGTGCTCTGGGAAGGAACGTGAGGACTGGGAGCCTTGGGGAACTGAGCTGAGCCCTGAGGATACCGTGGAAGTCTTGGTGTACCCTGGGGAGCAGAGGGAAATTCCTTGGGAAGGCTGGGGAACCTCGGGGAGTCAAGGTGAGTCCTGGTGAAGAATGGGGAGGCATGGGGGGTAAAGCGAGGCCTGAGCTGCACTGGGGAGCTGAGGTGTTTCCTGGGCGGCTTTAGGGCACGAGGTGAGCCCTGGGGACTGGGCAAACCTGGGGTGTCCTGGGGAGCCAAGGAGATACTTTGGGAGTCTTGGGCAGTCCAAGGGAGATGAAGCGAGCCCTGGGAAGCCCTTTGGGGTGGGGGAGCCACACCCCAACTCCCACCCACCCTGTTGAAGGAGCCAGGGTGTGGGTCTGGGTGTGAGGGGTGGCAGCAGCAGCCCAGGAAGGGGAAGGGCTAAAGTGGGGGGCGGTGCAGACGGGCTGGGAGAGCCATGGAGAGTGGGGGCTGCAGGCACTGAGTGATGGGGCCCATTGGGTGCCAGCGGTACACAGTGCTGCCCCACCACCCCAGGGAGGGCTCCCCATTGTCCCTGGGGGTTCCAGCCCCCCGGGGCATGTCCCCCACTGCTTCCTGTTACCCCAGCAGTGTCCCCCCTTGTCACTAAGTGGGGGTCCCCAGGAAGGGCATCACCCATCACCCTCAGGGGTGCACTCCAATCACCAACAGGGGTGTCTCCACCAGTGCCAGGTAGGGGGTGCCCCTCATCATGCCAGGGTGGTGCCCACATCACCCCAAGGGTCTCCTCCCCATGGAGGTGTCCCCACACCCTCCCCCATACTGCACCAAGATCCGCTTATCGATCTCTTTAAAATATGGGGGTTTGGCTCCTTGGCTAATCTTCCCCCTGGATTAACTTTTTGAAATACAGAAATCACTGTGCATTCTGGGATTACTTTGAAGAGACTTTGATTTACAGTAAGGATTCATAGTCTGATGTCTCGTGGTCATTCCCCCCAGCTGGGGTCAGGGGCCAGGTCCCCAGTTTTGTAAAAACAACCTTTCTTTGTTAAAAGTTCCTTACACCCCGCAAGCTTCCCCCTCTCCCTGCCTCGACCCTCCCCGCAGCAGCCCCCTACACCGCTGCCCACTGTGACACCCAACCGCTCCCCGGGAGCACCCCCCAGGCCACGGGGACCCAGAGGGGACACTCACTGCAGACAGGAAATGGAGCCACGTCTCCTCACCAGCATGTCCCTCTCCTGCACGTCAACACAGAGCAAGGACACTTGTCAAGCAGTGCCACGCAGTCGGGACAGCTGGAGTTGCACAGTGCCCCCGGCCTCTGCCTTGCACACGAGTATGGGCCACACGTGGCTGTGAACTCCATGGAGCCCTCTCCCCAGGGGGACCCTCGCTGGCCGGGGCAGGGGCTGGCACAGGCTCTCCCCCTCAGCAGCTCTGCTTCCACCGCCTTCGGCAGCGCAGTCCCCGCTGCCTCTGCCCGCTCTGACCACTGCTGCCTCTGCAAAGCAAGCGGGACACATTGCAGGGAGCCACACTGGGAAAAGGCCTCCCCTCTCTGCTGTCCTCCGCTGGGCTGGCGGGTGTGCACCAGTGTTTTCACTGGGAAGTCTTTAACATCTTGGCTCATTGGCATGTGAGACAGGAGAGGGTCGTGGCTTTCTTCTTGTCTCCTCCCTCTGCTCGCTTCTCACCGTAATTGGGATACTTGTGCATTTGTTCCAGAAATGAGGCAGAGTCAGGTGGTTGTAAGCCCCCCTACCCATTGGGACTGCAGTAGGACCCCGCTTTTGCACAAGCATGGTTAATGCCTTTATTTCAATGATGTTGCCTTTGTTTAGCAAAGAAAGAGCTGGCCCCAGGGAAAAGGTACCGTTCTACCTCTGCAGCACTTATCCCTGTCGAGAGCCTCTGGGGAAGGATTAAGGGTCAGACAAATAAAGCGGATGTTGTTGTGGGTGTCCACTATAGGCCACCCAGCCAGGAGGAGGACACTGATGAATTATTCTTTAAGGAACTAAGTGAAGCCACCAAATCATCTGCCCTTGTCCTTATGGGGACTTCAAATTGTGAGATGTCAACTGGGAATATCACACAGCCGGCACCAACAGGTCCAGAAGATTCCTGAAGCATCTGGACGATAACTGCTTGCTGCGGGTACTGAGGGAAATGACCAGGAAAGGTGCCTTCTGAGACCTGATTCTCACTAACAGAGAGGGTCTCGTGGGAGAAGTGGCGACTGGTGGCTCCCTTGGCCACAGCGACCATGAAGCAGTCAGGTGTAAAGTCTTTGCTCATGGGAGGAAGACTGCCAGCAAGACCTTAACACTAGATATGAGGAGAACAGGCTTCAGGTGGCTCAGAGAACTACTTAGTAAGATGCCCTGGGAAGACGCTTTTAAAGGCATTGGCGTCCATCAGTGTTGGTCATCTTTTAAACACCACCTACTAAAAGCACAGGACCAAGCAATTCCAAAATGCTGAAAATCTAGCAGGCGAGGCAAAAAGCCAGCTTGGTTCAGCAGGGATCTTCTTGAAACACAGCAAAAAAGAAAATTCCATGGTCCCTGTAAGCAGGTCAGGCAACATGGGAGGACTACAGAGATGCTGCTCGCCATTGTAGGGAGGAAATCAGCGCTGCCAAAGCTCAATTAGAATTGAGGCTGGCCAGTAATGGGAAGGACAATAAAAAAGGATTTTTAAATATATTAATGGCAAAAGGCGAACGAGAAATAACATTGGCCCATTACTTCATGACCATGGTCACCTTATTAACACGGACACAGACAAAGCCGAGAGCTTTAATGCTTGCTTTGCCTCGGTCTTCAACAGCGAAGATGGCCTCGGGGGCTTCCATAGCCCTGGGCTAGAGAACCATGGCTGCGTGAACAATAAACTCCCAATCAATCCGGGACTTGTACGGGATGTGCTCCTCCAGTAGATCCCTTCAAGTTGATGGGGCCTGATGGGGTTCATCCAAGGGTGCTTAAAGAGCTGGCTCGTGTCATAGGGAGACCTCTGCCTGTGATTTTTCATCGCTCCTGGGAATCTGGAGAGGTCCCGGAAGGCTGGAAGCTGCAAACGTTGTCCCAGTCTACAAGAAAGGCAAGAGGGGTGACCCTGGCAACTACAGGCCCGTCAGCCTCACTTCTGTGCCTGGCAAAACCATGGAGAAGATTATTCTGGGAGTTATTGAAAAACATCTGAACGACAACACAGTCATTGGTCCCAGCCAGCACAGGTTCATGAGGGGAAAGTCCTGCTTGACCAACTTAATTTCTTTCTACCCCAGGGTTACCCACCTAGCTGATCAAGAGAAGCACATTGGCGTGATCTTTTTGGATTTCAGTAAAGCTTTTGATAGTATCTCTCACAGTATCCTCCTGGACAAGATGTCCCGCACACGGCTGGATAAACACACAATACAGTGGGTGAGCAATTGGCCGACAGGCCGTGCTCCAAGGGTTCTAGTTAAATGGGGTCACGTCTGGCTGGCGACCACTCACCAGCGGGTTCCACAGGGATCCATCTTAGGGCCAGGACTCTTTAATGTCTTTATTAATGAGTTGGACTCTGGACTTGGGGGAATAATAAGTAAGTTCACCGATGACACAAAATTGGGAGGAGCTGTTGACACTCTGGAGGGCAGAGAGGCCCTGCAGAGGCATCTGGACAAATCGGAGAATTGGGCAATCACCAACCACATGAAATTTAACAAGGGCAAGTGCCGGATTTTGCACCGGGGACAAGGTCTGTCTTTGTCGTGAGGTGATCCTGCCTCCTCTCTGGCCGCCATTCTGAGCCCTGAGGTGATCTTGGTGCCCCTGCTGCCAGCATTTTCTGTTTTGAGGTGATCTTGGTGCCCCTGCTGCCACCATTTTCTGTTTTGAGGTGATCTTGGGGACCCTGCTGCCACCATTTTCTGTTTTGAGGTGATCTTGGTGCCCCTGCTGCCACCATTTTCTGTTTTGAGGTGATCTTGGTGCCCCTGCTGCCACCATTTTCTGTTTTGAGGTGATCCTGTGTGGCAGATGCACTCGACCCCCGCAGCCAAACCAGCAGCAGTTTGGTTCGGGCTCCAGAGGAGGGAAAGGCCTGGGCTGCAGCCGGGCCAAGAACTCCTTTGAGGACACCCACAAGGAAGCAGAACGGCGCACTGAACACCGATGAGTTGTGGGTGCAGGGAGTCTCGTCCGTACTTTTCCTACTCTAAGCAATTTGACTACAAGTCAACCACTTTATTCTATAAAAAGCACAGCCTGGGTGCGCCTACTTTGAGCACTCTCTGCTAAACAAGTGGGCGGGGTGGCAATGGTTCTATTACTCACAGATCAGTGGAGGAGCCCAATTTAAGTTTCGTATTAATCGTTTAGCTTAAGTAAACGCACAATAAATGTAATGAATCATTTAGAAGTATAAGGTTGTAGGATTTTTAATATACTCCTTTCTTCGCGTTCCTTAGTAAGCTGCATTTGCTAAAATCTTAAGCAGTAGAGTTCTGCTGATATTTCCCAAAAGCAACTACAAACTACACTGAACACTTGCAAGATAAGGTCTAGTTTGCACTTTGCTGGGAAGAACAGCACTGACTGAGGAAATATAACGGTTCCAAGGCTGACACGGAGACGTTACAGACATCTGCAAAACGGGGCCTGTTTTGCACTTCGCTGGGGAGAAAGGATTTATTCAGACCAAAGAGTACCTGCAAGGCTACGGACCATAAACAATGTCTACAGCTAAACAAAACAAAGGCCCCTCTGAGATCAGTGAAAAAGATCCAATGAGAAGCAAGAAGACCCCAGAGTGAAATATCGATATTGGAATGAATGATGGTATGAACGGTCTCTAAAATATAGAAGTCTGTGATAGCTTTTTATATTCAGGTTGGTCCTCGGCACAGGTACCCATCTTGAGCCAGCCCTCCTGCTATTCTACTCCATCTTTTTTTTTAAAATTTTTTAAAAATTTTCTTCCTGAAAATTTTATTTCCTCGAAGTCTGCTCTGCATATGGTTATCAGGCCTAGCCTGAAAGTTTGTCTCTGGAGCTCTAAAATATAGACTGTGGAGCGAATGTTTATCAGGGAAGGAAGATGCCTGAACGTTTGCTTCGTGAACGGGTACAGGCTCCAGGAGAGAAGGTCAGCAGCATCCGGCTTGGTACATTCCCCCAAGCAGTAAATAAGAGAGTGATCCGGCCAACAAACTGTTCTAAGTTGCACTTCTCCTTGAGAAATCTGAACATTGCTCTGCAAGAAGCAGAACCCTAAATTACTCCCTGGCAACATCCTGCCAGTCCTGGTGCCGCCATTTTGAGCCCTGAGGTGACCTTGGTGCCCCTGGGGCCGCCATATTGTGTGCTGAGGTGATCCTGAGCCCGCGACAGCGAAACCCTGGCCGTATATACAGACTGGGCAACGAGATCCTTGAGAGCAGTTCCGCGGAGACAGATCTCCAGGTTCTGTTCCACGGCAAGTTGAACACGAGCCAACAGTGTCCCTGGCAGGCAAGAGGCCAACGTGTCCTGGGTGCATCCGGCACAGCATTGCGAGCCGGGCAGGGAGGGGATTGTCCCGCTCTGCTCTGCACTGGTGCGGCCTCACGTGAGGCACTGGGGGCAGTTCTGGGTGCCAGAGGACAAAAAGGATCTAAAGCTACTGGAGAGTGCCCAGAGGAGGCCACAGAGTTGGTGAAGGGTTTGGAGGGGAAGCCGTATGAGGAGCGATTAAATCAGTGGGTTTGTTCAGCTTGGAGGAGACTGAGGCCTCATGGCGGCTACAGCTTCCTCACAAGGGGAGGAGGGGAGGCAGGCGCTGAGCTCTTCTCTCTGGCCACCAACGGTAGAACCCGAGAGAATGCAGGAACATGTGCCACGGGAAGTTCAGCTTGGACATTAGGAAAAGGTTCTTCACGCAGAGGGGGGTGCAGCACTGGAACAGGCTCCCCAGGGAGGTGTCATGGCCCCAGGCCTGGCAGGATTCAAGAAGCGACTGCGCAGCGCCCTCAGACACACGGTGTTGATACAGGCCGCGGAGCAAAGGCAGCGCCCGAGGGCAGCCGGGAGGGGCCGGCGCGGAGCGGAGCGCTGCGGCTGGAGTGCGCGGGTGGCCTGCTGGCTGCTCCTCGTCCCCTCCTGTCCCACAGGAGCACTTGCAGGTGACCAGCGGGGAGGCTGGGGTGTGATGGGGGGTGCGGGGCAGGGAGGGAGGGGAACACACACGCAGGTGAACTTGCCCCGTCAATATGTGTCCACGGCGGAGGGACTGGGCCTCTGGAGATCCCCCGGGCTGTTGGCTGCGCTGCACAGGGAACCCTGATGTGGGTGTGCAGGCACAGCAAGATGGCTTTGGGGAAGGGGGTGGGAGGAGTGACCGTCACTCGTGTGGCTGGGGCCACTGTGTGGGACAGGAACTCAGGCGTGGGCTGCAGGGGGAACACTGGGCGCTGTGACGTTGGGCCCTGGCCGGTGTCACCATGGGGGTTCTCCTCCAGCCCCTGGCCCTCCTGGAGCCGTTCCTGTTCCCTCTCCTCTTCCAGGCAGAGCTCTTTGAGGGAAAGGCAGAGGGAGGCACAGCAGTGTCCTGGGAAGAAGCAGCAGGAGCTGCAGGAAAGCATGGAGCAGCTCGGCATGGAGGTCAGTGTCCCCTCCTCTTCCCGTGTTCCCCCGGCTCTGGTGGCCGGGGCTGTGTCAGGGCCTCTGTGCCTCTGTGCGACTCCTCTTCCCTGAACCGTGCTGTTGTGCGCTGCTTAGAACACAACTGCCAGGAGCTTCAGCAGCTGGAGGGGCATCAATGGACGCCAGGTGACCGGTTGGAGGGAGGCGGCTGTTGCTTTCCTTCTAAGACGCTCTACCTGTGCACCCATACTTAGAGAGGACAGGTTCAGGGGAAGACGGGGAGCCACAACAACCACCCTCGCTTCCCATGGTATTCGCATCATGTGGAGCTACCTCACTCATGCCTCTGCGCGTAGTATTTTGGGAAGGCAGTGAGGGCCTGGATATAAATCTCTTCAGCATGAGAGCAGAGGAGTTTCCTTTGAATCAAAGAAGGGCTGAGACTGCCAGCTTGGGTGGCACGACAAAGTTATTAAGGACATCCATGTTCAGCAGGACCACGATGAGGACGGGGATCTGCAGGAAGGCAAGGAACACAAGAAGTCTCCTGGGGGACAGGAGAGAGAGGTCAGGCAGAGCAGAGGGGCAAATTGGTCTCGAATCTTCCAACCACCCTCTCTGAACGGCACCATGGGACCTTGCACCGTGCTGGGCACAACGCTCCCTGCTCAGGACTGGGGTTAGGGGCATGGGCATCTCTCTCAGTTCTACTGTACGTCTGTCCGCTGGGCCCCAAAATCCCCCCTATGTGTCCCCCACGCTAGGGAGACAAAAACACAGAAACCTTTCACCCCAGACTAGTCCAGAGATACCTAATGCCCTTGGACCACAGGCATGGGCATCCCACTGCCTAGAGAAGAGTCCTGGCACCCTGAGCCCCTCAAGCAACCCACCTCAGCCAAGAAGTTCTCCGGTGCCACCTCGATGCCAGCTGCTCCTCCTACAGACCAAGGCTCAGCAGGGACATGTGTTGGGCTGTGCCAGGTGGGCTAGGTTTGGGGGCTCAGACCCCCACCCTCATCCCCGCTGACACCCGCACCCCCATTCAATGTTCCCCGGACACCGTGCAGACCCTTCCCTGCCCATGGCCCGCAGCCGGGCTGTCTGTCCTACCAGCCGCACGGCCACCATCTCCTGTAGCAGCGCCTCGTCTGGGTCGTTTCCCTGCGCCATCTTCCCTCTGCTACGGACACCACGGGGTTCTGGGCTGTGAGAAGAGACCTCGGCCGGTGTGACGACCTCCTGCTCGGCCAACAGGGAGCCAGGGTGCTGCCCAGCCTCCGCTTGGGGGTCATGTAGGAGAGCTTGGGAGCTACTCAGAGTTGTGCAGAGCTGCTTTTTGAGCAACTCCTGAGTTGCTAAGAAGTGGTTTGAGCCACTGAGGAGAAGACAAGGGCTCTCCAGAGCAGGCTGGAGGAGCATCCGGCAGCCAGAAAGCTGTCTGCAAGCAGCAGAGGTTTGCCCCAAGCTGCTCAGCACACCCCACCCCACTGCCCCCAGATTGACTCAGGGCTTCATGGCCACTCACAGAGCTGTTGGCTCTTGGACACATTCCGATCTCTCCTGGGGGTGCTGGAGCTTCCTCAGCAGCAGCTGTAGAAGGAAAAGGCCCTGTCAATCATCCATGTCCCCACAAATGTGTTGGGTCCCTGTCCCTCCTGTCCCCAGTACCTCCTTGACCTCAACCTGCTCCTGCACAGCTTCTCTCAGCTCTGACCACTGCGTCCTCTGCAATGAAGCGGGACACATTGCGGGGAGCCATGGTGGGAACAGGTCCCGTCAGTCAGTCCCAGGGCACTGGCAGGTGAGCCAGGGCCAGGGCGGCCGGCACCCGGGTGTCCTGGGGCCAGCACCATTGCTCCACAGCTCTGGCCACCAGCCATGGATTTCTGGTGAGCACTCTCCAAACTCCTGCGCAGCACCACGTCCAGTAGAAGCCTTGTTTATAATCATCAGGGCACCTGTGTCACAGGCCCAGGGGAAAAAAGGGGAACACTGGGAAGAACTGGGGAGCCAAAGCGAGCTGGAGGGAGGACTGAGGAGCTCTGAAGTGCCAAGGAGAGCTGTGGGGATGAGTGGGGAGCCCTGTGGAGCTGAGGCAAAGCCTGGGGAGGCCTGAGGGTCCAAGGTGAGGACTGGGCAGCCATAGTGAGCACTGGGGACCTGAAACAAGCCCAGAGGAGGACTGGGGAGCCGAGGCGAACCGTGAGGGAGACTGCAGAGCCCTGGGGAGGTCCTGAGCCAGGACCAGGGCAGCCGGCAGCCTGATGAGCTGATGCGAGTCCTGGGGAAGACTGGTGAGGTCCAGGGAGCTGAGGTGAGGCCTCGGCAGAACTGGGGAGCTCAGCGCGATGAGGAAAGATCTGGAAACGACTGGGATGCTCTGGGAAGGAACGTGAGGACTGGGAGCCTTGTGGAACTGAGGAGAGCCCAGGGGATCCAAGGGAAGTCCTGGGGAGGACTGGGATACCCTGGGGAGCCCAGTCAAAATCCATGGGAGGGCTGGGGAACCTTGGGGAGCCAAGGTGAGTCCTGATGAAGAACGAGGCGCCCTGGGGAGACATACTCCTGTACCTTCTTGACCTCAACCTGCTCCTGAACAGCTTCTCTCAGCTCTGACCACTGCCTCCTCTGCATAGCAAGCGGGACACATTTTGGGGAGCCATGGTGGGAACAGGCCCCTCCAGTCAGTCCCAGGGCACTGGGAGGTGAGCCAGGGCCAGGGCAGCCGGCATTCTTGGGAGCTGATGCGAGTCCTGGAAAAGACTGGTGAGGTCCAGAGAGCTGAGGTGAGGCCTCGGCAGAACAGGGGAGCTGAGTGAGATATGCAAGAGATCTGCAAATGACTGGGGAGCCCAGATGAGCCCTAGAGTAGATTGGGGAGAAGTGGGAACCAAGGCGAGGACTGGGGAGCCCTGAGGATCTGAGGCGATGCCTTGGGAGTACGGGGGATCCCTGGGGTGTGGAGGAGAGCCCTAGGGAGGAGTGGGGAGCCCTGAGGAGCAGAGGCAGACCCTGGAGAGGACTTGAGAGCCTTGGGGAACCGAGCTGAGCCCTGGGGTTACCATGGAAGTCTTGGTGTACCCTGGGGAGCAGAGGGAAAATCCATGGGAGGGCTGGGGAACCTTGGGGAGCCAAGGTGAGTCCTGGTGAAGAATGAGGAGCCCTGGGGAGACGTACCCCTGTACCTTCTTGACCTCAACCTGCTCCTGAACAGCTTCTCTCAGCTGTGACCACTGCCTCCTCTGCATAGCAAGCGGGACACATTGCCTTGGGGAACTGAGCTGAGCCCTGGGGATCCCATGGAACTCCTGGGGTACCCTGAGGAGTAGAGGGAAAATCCTTGGGAAGGCTGGGGAACCTCGGGGAGCCAAGGTGAGTCCTGGTGAAGAATGGGGTGGCATGGGGGAACGAAGCGGGGCCTGAGCTGCACTGGGGAGCCGAAGTGTTTCCTGGGCGACTTTGGGGCACAGAGTGAGCCCTGGGGACTGGGCAAACCTGGGGTGTCCTGGGGAGCCAAGGAGATACTTTGGGAGTCTTGGGCAGTCCAAAGGAGATGAAGCGAGCCCTGGGAAGCCCTTTGGGGTGGGGGAGCCACACCCCAACTCCCACCCACTCTGTTGAAGGAGCCAGGGTGTGGGTCAGGGTGTGAGGGGTGGCAGCAGCAGCCCAGGAAGGGGAAGGGCTAAAGTGGGGGGCGGTGCAGACGGGCTGGGAGAGCCATGGAGAGTGGGGGCTGCAGGCACTGAGTGATGGGGCCCATTGGGTGCCAGCGGTACACAGTGCTGCCCCACCACCCCAGGGAGGGCTCCCCATTGTCCCTGGGGGTTCCAGCCCCCCGGGCATGTCCCCCACTGCCTCCTGTTACCCCAGTAGTGTCCTCCCTTGTCACTAAGGGGGGGTCCCCAGGAAGGGCATCACCCATCACCCTCAGGGGTGCACTCCAATCACCAACAGGGGTGTCTCCACCAGTGCCAGGTAGGGGGTGCCCCTCATCATGCCAGGGTGGTGCCCACATCACCCCAAGGGTCTCCTCCCCATGGAGGTGTCCCCACACCCTCCCCCACACTGCACCAAGACCCCCCACCAAATTTCCATCACTTTATTTTGCAAAACCAGAAAAATCCCCTGTCCCCGACCCTGGGGTGAGGGGGGTGTGGGTGGCCTGTAAACGTGACGAGGGGACAGCTTGGACCCTGGTGGAAACGCAAAGGAAAAATAACAGGTGAAAAGTGCTGCACTGGGGGGGCCCTGTGTAGTGTAACAAGCCCCCTCCCCCAGAGGGCTGTGCACCCCCAAAATGGGGCGAGAATTTGGAGCGGGCAGGGAGTCTCCTCTGTCTGTAACAGACATTTTGGGGTTGGCAGTTACGTCGCAGGGGCAGTCGGGGTGTGACACCCCCCAAAGCTGCTGGAGGGGGTGTTGGGGGCAGGGAGGGGCACAGGGCAGGGCCCCCCCTCCCCAGCATTGAGATCACTGTGACTATGGCTTGGAACCTCCCCTCCCAGCAAGAGAGGGGGGCTGGGGGGAGGAGGGTGTCGCCTCATGTCCCCCCATCTTTTGTCTCTATAGTGTTCTGTGCAGTGGGGCAGGGAGTCAGCAGTGGGGGAGGAGGATTTTGGGGTGTCCCTGCACACCAACGGCATCAGAAAGCAAAACCTGCAAGCAGCGACAAACCTCCTTCCCGCTTTATAAAGTTAACCAGGAAATAAATTTCCCCCCCCGGCATGGAGGGGGGGTCGCACCTTTGCCCCAGCAGTGTCTGGTGGGGGGGGAATGGGCCCCCTAAATCCACCCAGTTTCCAATAAATAAAGTCCTGGACACCAGGATACCCCCCGGCTCAGCAAGGAGGGGGGAATCCACTTCGGGAGGCCACCCTAGGGGCCTCAGGGATTAATGGGGGGGGCAATATTTGTCCTTGTTGCAAGGAGCCTTGTAACTAGCAATAAATGGCTTCAGCTGGACTCACATTGGATCGTGTGGATTCCGTGGTTTTCGTACTCGCAATATGGGACGGAGGGGGCTGTTTTGGGAGCCCCACAGGCTTCCTCCCCAGCCCTTTGTCATTGCTCCCTGGGGCAGGGTGGGACACGAGACTTGTACGGGATGTGCTCCTCCAGTAGATCCCTACAAGTTGATGGGGCCTAATGCATTGGATCACAGGCATGGGCATCCCACTGCCTAGGGAGGAGTCCTGGCACCCTGAGCCCCTCAAGCAACCCACCTCAGCCAAGAAGTGCTCTGGTGTCACCTCGATGCCAGCTGCTCCTCCTACAGGCCAAGGCAGAGCAGGGACATGTGTTGGGTTGTGCCAGGTAGACGAAGTTTGGGGGCTCAGACCCCCTCCCTCATCCCCGCTGACACCCGTGTCCCCATTCAATGTTCCCTGGGCACCATGCAGACCCTTCCCTGCCCAAGGCCCGCAGCCGGGCTCTCTGTCCTACCAGCCGCACGGCCACCATCTCCTCTAGCAGCGCCTCGTCTGGGTCGTTTCCCTGCGCCATCTTCCCTCTGCTACGGACACCAGGGGTTCTGGGCTGTGAGAAGAGACCTCGGCCGGTGTGACGACCCCCTGCTTGGCCAACAGGGAGCCAGAGTGCTGCCCAGCCTCTGCTGGGGTTGGCACCAGGCACCCCCGGCATCCCAGCACTGCACATACCCACCCCACCAGTCCTGCCCCTGGCTTGGGGGGCATGTAGGAGAGACTGGGAGCTGCTCAGAGTTGTGCAGAGCTGCTTCTTGAGCAACTCCTGAGTTGCTGAGAGCTGTTTTGAGCCACGCAGGAGAAGACAAAGGCTCTCCAGAGCAGGCTGGAGGAGCGGCCAGCAGCCAGAAAGCTGTCTGCAAGTAGCAGAGGTTTGCCCCAAACTGCTCAGCACACCCCACCCCACTGCCCCCACCCATCCCCACTGCCCCCAGATTCACTCAGGGCTCCATGGCCACTCACAGATCTGTTGGCTCTTGGACACATTCCCATCTCTCCTGGAGGTGCTGGAGCTTCTTTGTCAGCAGCTGCACAAGCAAAATGCCCTGTGAAGAGTCCGTGCCCGCACAAACGTGTGGATCCTGTGGAGTCCGTGGTTTTCATACTCGCAATACGGGAAGGAGGGGGCTGTTTTGGGAGCCCCACAGGCTTCCTCCCCGGCCCTTTGTCATTGCTCCCTGGGGCAGGGTGGGACACGAGACTTGTACGGGATGTGCTCCTCCAGTTGATCCCTACTAGTTGATGGGGCCTAATGCATTGGACCACAGGCACGGGCATCCCACTGCCTAGGGAGGAGTCCTGGCACCCTGAGCCCCTCAAGCAACCCACCTCAGCCAAGAAGTGTCACCTCCAAGGGTTCTAGTTAAATGGGGTCACGTCTGGCTGGCGACCACTCACCAGCGGGTTCCACAGGGATCCATCTTAGGGCCAGGACTCTTTAATATCTTTATTAATGAGTTGAACTCATGACTTGAGGAAATAGTAAGTAAGTTCGTCGATGACACAAAATTGGGAGGAGCTGTTGACACTCTGGAGGGCAGAGAGGCCCTGCAGAGGCATCTGGACAAATCGGAGAATTGGGCAATCACCAACCACATGAAATTTAACAAGGGCAAGTGTCGGATTTTGCACCGGGGACAAGGTCTGTCTTTGTCGTGAGGTGATCCTGCCTCCTCTCTGGCCGCCATTCTGAGTCCTGAGGTCACCCCCTGGGGCCCCCATTTTCTGTTTTGAGGTGATCCTGTGTGGCAGATGCACTCGACCCCCGCAGCCAAACCAGCAGCAGTTTGGTTCGGGCTCCAGAGGAGGGAAAGGCCGGAGCCACCCCGTGGCCAAAGGCATTGTGCATTGCTCCAGGGTGGAGACCCTGGCATGACAGATGAAGGATAGAAAAGGTGAGAGGAGAAGGGAAGAGTGAGAGTAGTGGATTTCACACATTGTTTATGTAGTCTTCATCTAGTCTAGCGGAGATATGAGCTGCACAGTCACGCATTCCACAATAGCAATGTCAAGCATCAAAACCAAGAAACAACAAATTAACATCGTAGTAATATCTAAAAGCCATTTTCACCAATCTGTGAGTCCCAATGATTCCAGAAGAGAGCTGAACCAAGGCCCAGGCCTCAAGCTGTGAAACACAGTGAATGACAGACAATCACTCCAGGGGTCCAATTCAATTATGAATTTTACTAAAAATACGTGTTGGAATACTGGTTACAGTGACTAGTGGCTTGGCAAAAGTATTTTATGATATCACAGAAGTTATCAACACATTAACAGCAAAAGTCCTTCTACAAGCAATGTATTGGCAACCATTAGTAGCTATAATACAAAACTTAACAAGAATCCAAGAGCAGAGCTTAAGATGATGTTACTCTTATATGTTCAAAAGGAAAAGAGAGAAAGAGAGTGATAGAGAGGGAAGGACAGCTAAGGTATAAGGAGAGACAAAGAAATAGGGATATAGAAAAAAGGAGAGAAGGAGAGAGCAGAGAGGAAAGAAGAAAGGAAAGGGTGAGGGATCCAGCCACTCTTACGACTCCGCAACGTGGTGTATGATGATGTGTGTCCTCCGGTGTCCCACGGCGAGGATGCTGGGGTTTGTAGTTCAGGAGCGCAGCGTCCTCCGTGTAAGGAACATTTAAGGAAGAACTGTTGTTTTTACGTAACTGAGGACCTGGCACCTGACCCCGGCACAGGGGGAAGGACCAAGAGACATTGGACTATGAATTCTGGATGTAAAACACAGTCTCTTCCCAGAATACATACTGATACCTGTATTTACAAGTTAATTTAGGGGGAAGGGTAGCCAAAGTGCCAGGAATCCATACTGATAAGGGGAAGGGTATTGTATGCTTCGGGGTAGTCTGTAAACCCTGAAGTACCCAACCAATGGGGAACAGGGGAGGGAAATTGCAGCCGGGAGTTTGGGGGGATATAAGCAGGGGCTTTTTGCCCTGTTAGGTGTGCCTACCTTTAGGTAGAACACCCGGTCTTGCAAAATCGTTACTAAAATACGCTTTGCTGAGAGATCCTGCTTGGGCCTCTTATATCTGCAAAATAACTGTTTCCTACAGGTCTGGGGGCTCGCCCGGGATTCGATGTCGTCATCTCGGGGGTCCCTATCGCCGAAGGACGGGAAGGCGCGCCCCGTTGATTTCAACGGTCCTGTGGATCATCGGCAGGGACTCCAGGAGAGACCGACAGAAATCCTGAGGCTGTATTGAAAAAGGCAGATCTCTGCAAACCATAGGGGAAAGGGTAAAGAAAAAGCGGTAGGCACAATACGAGCGACCAGGCAACTCTGTGCACGGACCAAGGTAAGCAAACAGACTGTTAAGTACTACCTTGGTGGTCGGGGGCATTCTGAGAGGAGGGATGAGGCGGAAGGAGAAGCCTTGGGACTCAGAATGGGAAATGTAAAGGAAAAATTCTAGGCCTAAGAAGGATAAATAGAAATTGATAAAGTATTGTGCTCTTGTCTGGACAAAAGAGCCCTTAATAGAGCAGAAGGTATTCCGGCCAAAATACGGATCCGGTTGACGATTGAATATGCCAAGATCTAAATTGGTAAAATTAAAAAAACTGTAGGGGGTTTAAATCTTCCTCCATACCAGGGTGGGTTCAAGTCCCTCCCTTGCTGCAGCATGTTTTTGAGTGCAAAGTGTGTGGCCTGATCAGTGTAAAGTGCACATAAAAGGAGCTTCAAGTCTCTCATGAGAATGGGAAAATATCCTTTAGACAGAAACCGTTGACCAAGTCTGAGACTAGGATTGGGCCCAGCCGCAGCTAAACTCCTCTCTGAAGGAGTTTAGAAAGCAAGGGGGTCCTTTCTGAACCTCGTGACTCAACGGAAGGGTCTTCCTGACTTTTTTAGTGATGGGGAAATAAAACTCGGCATAGAAAGGGGACGCTCTTGGCTGAGGTATTGCAAAATTGGGAAAATATTTATGGTACAGTAAGTCTGTCAAGAAAAGCATGCAATGACCTTATACTGAGAAGACTGGTGAATTGTAACTAAAAATCACCTAGAAAACAGATGTCCTGGACAAACGAATTACTGGTTATGTATAGGATGGTTTGGCATATGACCACCATAAAGAGGATGGTCAAAAACAAGTATAAAAACGTAGAGAAAGAATTTTAGCTCCAGTTGTGAGTAATTTAACTAAGGCGCTTGTAGAACTGGTCTCTGCAACACCCTACGCTCTGCTCTCTGTATCACCTCTTGATTGCCTCCCCAGCTGTCTTTGTTGTCCTTACTGCTTTTGCTGGGCTTTACCCTGGGATTGCTAAAGTTATTTTGCAGAGCAGCCAGCAGCAGATGTGTGTGTGTGTGTGTGTGTAGGGGAAGAAGTGTGAGGGAGGGGGGAATGTGCGTGTGAATACCCTCCAGTGCATGGATGCACCTATCACCCCTGGGACCCTGGAGATTTGATTATGTGAGGAAACCAAAGAAAGTTAAGGGAAGATGGGGATCGATGTGCATCATTATTTTCTCTTTTTTTTTCTTGGGATATAATCCATCCTGAGCTGATGTTAAGCTGTTATTGAGAGAGTTGGTCTGTCCAGAAAGATCATTTAAAAGAATGTGGGGTTAACCCTACAGACAGGGGGAAACTGGACTGCCTGGCCCCAAGGTGATTCTAATTGAGGTTATAATAATCAAACAAATGGAGATAACTGCCAAACAGTGGTTAAAAATCTGAGCTTTTGAGGAGATAAGAGTAAACTGAACTGAAGTGCAGGAATGTAGACAGAAGCCAGCACCCACTGGGGAAGATTTTGATAGGCTTTGTAGCAAGTGTGTTTGTGGATCTATGGAAGTATTTCAAAGAGCATGTGCCAGGTTGGCAGGAAGAATTTGCAAAAATTCTGAGTGTGGTCATGTTTGCGTATGATGGTCGGGAAGAGAAGCAAAAAGTTGAAGGAGACTGATTTGTTAGCAGCAGCTTTAGCTAGGAATTTGCAAGTGAAAGATAAAGACTGGAAGGGGAAAAAAACTGCGGAGGAGTTAGATCGAAGTCAGTGATAAAAGTGAGAGAATGAGAGAAAATGGAATGCTATTATTGTGGAAATCCGGGATATTTACCCCTAGGGCAGCAACCATTCGAAATGACTAAAAGAAGACAACTCAATACACTTTGGAAAATCAGAGGAGCTGGAAATGGTTTTGGTGGTGGTTTTTTTTATGTGGGGAAACTTGTTTAAATCGCAAAAGGGCATATAATTGGTAAAGCAGGAGGTCGTGCCCTTGGACCACAGGTACGGGCATCCCACTGCCTAGGGAAGAGTCCTGGCATCCCCAGCCCCTCGAGCAACCCACCTCAGCCAAGAAGTGCTCCGGTGCCACCTCGATGCCAGCTGCTCCTCCTACAGGCCAAGGCACAGCAGGGACATGTGTTGGGCTGTGCCAGGTGGGCGAGGTTTGGGGGCTCAGACCCCCTCCCTCATCCCCGCTGACATCTGCACCTCCTTTCTGTGTGCCCCGGGGCCCTATTAAAGGCGGCAGATCCCTGCAAACCATAGGGGTAAGGATACAGGAAAAAGTGGTAGGCACAATACAGGCGACCAGGTTGTGGTTTAGTCTGGACAAAGGAGCCCATAGTAGGGCAGAAGGTATTCTGGCCAAAATACGGATCCAATGACGATTGGCTATGCCAAGATCTAAATTTGTGTGTAATGCTTTTCTGGCGTTTCTTCTGTTTCTTGACAAGTCAATGAAGAGGGGATATTTGCTGTCCCGTCTCACTCAGTGGATAAGGGCAAGCTTAACTTTTTCACGCTGTCTGCCGTAACCAGCAGTAACGGCAATTACTCGAGAGGTTCAAGCAAATCACAAATTTACAGCCAATAGTGGCTGGTCAAAACTTGTAACTATACCCTCAAACTTAACAGAATTTCAGCGACAAAACTCATAATCTTATTACCCTTACGTGGGCAGAATGAAGATAGAAACACAGGGAGGAAGAGAAAGAGAGAAGGTATCCCCACCCTGAGATCCAGCAACAGTCTCTGCTGTCCTCCGGAGCTGGGTGTGCACCGGCGGCCCGAGTGCACAGTCTGAAATATTTTAGTTCCTTTGCATGTCAGATACGGGAGGGTGGTGGTTTTCTTCTTGTCTCCTCCCTCCACTTGCTTCTCATGGTAATTAGGGTACTCGTGCATTTGTTCCCAAAATGAGTCCGTGGTCCTCTGAGAGTCTCTGGTGGTCGCAATTCCCCGTAGCCGTCGTGACCGCAGTAGTACCCCACTTTTGCACAAGCATGGTTAGTGCCTTTATGTCCAAGATGTTGCCTTTGTTTTGCAAAGAAGTTGGCCCCAAGGAAAAGGCACCCTTCTGCCTCTGCAGCACTTACCTCTTCCTGCCTGCCAGAGTTGTAAAGCAAGTCATTTGAGGCAAAACAGAGGACACATACTCTGTCTCTCAGTTTGCTACCTGTCTGCGGGTGGTCATTATGACTCCCCGTGTTCTCGTGAACCTGTACAGGGCACACAGAGGTGCACAGGCAGAGCCGTCCAGGGGAGAGCACAGGCAGCAGGGAAAGCAGCAGCCACCTCCCTCTGACCCGTCAGCTGACGTGAGTTGACAAGGTCACACACGTGTCCTGCAATCACCGATTTCTTTATTCTCTTTCTAGTTTCATTTCAAAAAAATGGGACCTCGCTGGGCAGCTCCCAAGGGCAGCCGCCAGCTTGGGTCGTAGGACAAAGTTATTAAGGACATTCGTGTTCAGCAGGACCACGATGAGGACGGCGATCTGCAGGAAGGCGAGGAACACAAGAAGTCTCCTGAGGGACAGGAGAGAGAGGTCAGGCAGAGCAGAGGGGCAAATTGGTCTCAGCTCTTCCAACCACCTTCCTTGAATGGCACCATGGGACCTTGCACCGTGCTGGGCACAACGCTCCCTGCTCAGGAGTGAGGTTCAGGGCACGGGGATCTCTCTCAGTTCTACTGTACGTCTGTCCCCTGGGCCCCAAAATCCCCTCTAGGAGCCCCCCAAGCTAGGGAGAAATAAACACTGAAACCTTTCACCCCAGACTAGTCCACAGGTGCCTAATGCCCCTGGACCACAGGCACGGGCATCCCACTGTGAAGGGAAGAGTTCTGGCACCCCGAGCCCCTCGAGCAACCCACCTCAGCCAAGAAGTGCTCCGGTGCCACCTCGATGCCAGCTGCTCCTCCTACAGGCCAAGGCTCAGCAGGGACATGTGTTGGGCTGTGCCAGGTGGGGGTTTGGGAGTTCAGACCCCCTCCCTCATCCCCGCTGACACCCGTGTCCCCATTCAATGTTCCCTGGGCACCATGGAGACCCTTCCCTGCCCAAGGCCCGCAGCCGGGCTGTCTGTCCTACCAGCCGCACGGCCACCATCTCCTGTAGCAGCGCCTCGTCTGGGTCGTTTCCCTGCGCCATCTTCCCTCTGCTACGGACACTGAGGGATTCTGGGCTGTGACAAGACACATCGGATGGCGTGACAACCCCCTGCTTGGCCAACAGGGAGCCAGGGTGCTGCCCAGCCTCTGCTGGGGCTGGCACCAGGCTCCCCCGGCATCCCAGCACTGCACAGACCCACCCCACCCGTCCTGCCCCTGGCTTGGGGGGCATGTAGGAGAGCTTGGGAGCTGCTCAGAGTTGTGCAGAGCTGCTTCTTGAGCAGCTCCTGAGTTGCTGAGAGGTGTTTTGAGCCACTTAGGAGAAGAAAAGGGCTCTCCAGGGCAGGCTGGAGGAGCATCCAGCAGCCAGAAAGCTGTCTGCAAGCAGCAGAGGTTTGCCCCAAGCTGCTCAGCACACCCCACCCCAGTGCCCCCAGATTCACTCAGGGCTCCATGGCCACTCACAGAGCTGTTGGCTGTTGGACACGTTCCCATCTCTCCTGGAGGTGCTGGAGCTTCCTCAGCAGTAGCTGTAGAAGCAAAAGGCCCTGTCAATCATCCATGTCCCGACAAACATGTTGGGTCCCTGTCCTTCCTGTCCACAGTACCTTCTTGACCTCAACCTGCTCCTGTACAGCTTCTCTCAGCTCTGACCACTGCCTCCTCTGCAATGAAGTGGGACACATTGTGGGGAGCCATGGTGGGAACAGGTCCCGCCAGTCAGTCCCAGGGCACTGGCAGGTGAGCCAGGGCCAGGGCGGCCGGCACCCGGGTGTCCTGGGGCCAGCACCATTGCTCCACAGCTCTGGCCACCAGCCATGGATTTCTGGTGAGTACTCCCCAAACTCCTGCCCAGCACCACGTCCAGGAGCAGCCTCCTTTATAATCCCAGGGCACCTGTGTCACAGGCCCAGGGGCAAAAAGGGAAACCATGGGAAGAACTGGGGAGCCAAAGCGAGCTGGAGGGAGGACTGAGGAGCTCTGAAGTGCCAAGGAGAGCTGTGGGGAGGAGTGGGGAGCCCTGTGGAGCTGAGGCAAAACCTGGGGAGGCCTGAGGGTCCAAGGTGAGGACTGGGCAGCCATAGTGAGCACTGGGGCGCTGAAACAAGCCTAGAGGAGGAGTGGGGAGCCGAGGTGAACCCTGAGGGAGACTGCAGAGCCCTGGGGAGGTCCTGAGCCAGGACCAGGGCAGCCGGCAGCCTGGTGAGCTGATGCGAGTCCTGGGAAAGACTGGTGAGGTCCAGGGAGCTGAGGCGAGGCCTCGGCAGAACTGGGGAGCTCAGTGAGATGAGCAAAGATTTGCAAAGGAGTAGGGTGCTCTGGGAAGGAACGTGAGGACTGGGAGCCTTGGGGAACTGAGCTGAGCCCTGAGGATACCGTGGAAGTCTTGGTGTACCCTGGGGAGCAGAGGGAAATTCCTTGGGTCAGGGTGTGAGGGGTGGCAGCAGCAGCCCAGGAAGGGGAAGGGCTAAAGTGGGGGGCGGTGCAGACGGGCTGGGAGAGCCATGGAGAGTGGGGGCTGCAGGCACTGAGTGATGGGGCCCATTGGGTGCCAGCGGTACACAGTGCTGCCCCACCACCCCAGAGAGGGCTCCCCATTGTCCCTGGGGGTTCCAGCCCCCCGGGGCATGTCCCCCACTGCTTCCTGTTACCCCAGCAGTGTCCCCCCTTGTCACTAAGTGGGGGTCCCCAGGAAGGGCATCACCCATCACCCTCAGGGGTGCCCCCCAATCACCAACAGGGGTGTCTCCACCAGTGCCAGGTAGGGGGTGCCCCTCATCATGCCAGGGTGGTGCCCACATCACCCCAAGGGTCTCCTCCCCATGGAGGTGTCCCCACACCCTCCCCCACACTGCACCAAGACCCCCCACCAAATTTCCATCACTTTATTTTGCAAAACCAGAAAAATCCCGTGTCCCTGACCCTGGGGTGAGGGGGGTGTGGGTGGCCTGTAAACTTGGCGAGGGGACAGCTTGGACCCTGGTGGAAACGCAAAGGAAAAATAACAGGTGAAAAGTGCTGCCCGGGGGGGGCCCTGTGTAGTGTAACAAGCCCCCTCCCCCAGACGGCTGTGCACCCCCAAAATGGGGGGAGAATTTGGAGCGCGCAGGGAGTCTCCTCTGTCTGTAACAGACATTTTGGGGTTGGCAGTTACGTCGCAGGGGCAGTCGGGGTGTGACACCCCCCAAAGCTGCTGGAGGGGGTGTTGGGGGCAGGGAGGGGCACAGGGCAGGGCCCCCCCTCCCCAGCATTGAGATCACTGTGACTATGGCTTGGAACCTCCCCTCCCAGCAAGAGAGGGGGGCTGGGGGGAGGAGGGTGTCGCCTCATGTCCCCCCATCTTTTGTCTCTATAGTGTTCTGTGCAGTGGGGCAGGGAGTCAGCAGTGGGGGAGGAGGATTTTGGGGTGTCCCCCCACACCAACGGCATCAGAAAGCAAAACCTGCAAGCAGCGACAAACCTCCTTCCCCCTTTATAAAGTTAACCAGGAAATAAATTTCCCCCCCCGGCATGGAGGGGGGGTCGCACCTTTGCCCCAGCAGTGTCTGGTTGGGGGGGAATGGGCCCCCTAAATCCACCCAGTTTCCAATAAATAAAGTCCTGGACACCAGGATACCCCCCGGCTCAGCAAGGAGGGGGGAATCCACTTCGGGAGGCCACCCTAGGGGCCTCAGGGATTAATGGGGGGGGCAATATTTGTCCTTGTTGCAAGGAGCCTTGTAACTAGCAATAAATGGCTTCAGCTGGACTCACATTGGATCGTGTGGATTCCGTGGTTTTCGTACTCGCAATATGGGACGGAGGGGGCTGTTTTGGGAGCCCCACAGGCTTCCTCCCCAGCCCTTTGTCATTGCTCCCTGGGGCAGGGTGGGACACGAGACTTGTACGGGATGTGCTCACAGAATCACAGAATCACAGAATGTTAGGGATTGGAAGGGACCTCAAAAGATCATCTAGTCCAATCCCCCTGCCAGAGCAGGAAAACTTAGGTGAGGTTACACAGGAAGGCGTCCAGGCGGGTTTTGAATGTCTCCAGAGAAGGAGAATCCACAACCCCCCTGGGCAGCCTGTTCCAGTGCTCTGTCACCCTCACTGAGAAGAAGTCTCTTCTCACATTTAAGTGGAACCTCTTGTGTTCCAGCTTGAACCCATTACCCCTTGTCTTACTGTTGGTTGTCACCGAGAAGAGCCTAGCTCCATCCTCGTGACACCCACCCTTTATATATTTATAAACATTAATGAGGTCACCCCTCAGTCTCCTCTTCTCCAAGCTAAAGAGACCCAGCTCCCTCAGCCTTTCCTCATAAGGGAGATGCTCCTCCAGTAGATCCCTACAAGTTGATGGGGCCTGATGCATTGGATCACAGGCACGGGCATCCCACTGCCTAGGGAGGAGTCCTGGCACCCTGAGCCCCTCAAGCAACCCACCTCAGCCAAGAAGTGCTCTGGTGTCACCTCGATGCCAGCTGCTCCTCCTACAGGCCAAGGCAGAGCAGGGACATGTGTTGGGTTGTGCCAGGTAGTCGAGGTTTGGGGGCTCAGACCCCCTTCCTCATCCCCGCTGACACCCGTGTCCCCATTCAATGTTCCCCGGACACCGTGCAGACCCTTCCCTGCCCATGGCCCGCAGCCGGGCTGTCTGTCCTACCAGCCGCACGGCCACCATCTCCTGTAGCAGCGCCTCGTCTGGGTCGTTTCCCTGCGCCATCTTCCTTCTGCTACGGACACCACGGGTTTCTCGGCTGTGAGAAGAGACCTCGGCCGGTGTGACGACCTCCTGCTTGGCCAACAGGGAGCCAGGGTGCTGCCCAGCCTCTGCTTGGGCGTCATGTAGGAGAGCTTGGGAGCTGCTCAGAGTTGTGCAGAGCCACTTCTTGAGCAACTCCTGAGTTGCTGAGAAGTGCTTTGAGCCACTGAGGAGAAGACAAGGGCTCTCTAGAGCAGGCTGGAGGAGCATCCAGCAGCCAGAAAGCTGTCTGCAAGCAGCAGAGGTTTGCCCCAAGCTGCTCAGCACACCCCACTGCCCCCAGATTCACTCAGGGCTCCATGGCCACTCACAGAGCTGTTGGCTCTTTGACACGTTCCCATCTCTCCTGGAGGTGCTGGAGCTTCCTCAGCAGCAGCTGTAGAAGCAAAAGGCCCTGTCAATCATCCATGTCCTCACAAATGTGTTGGGTCCCTGTCCTTCCTGTCCACAGTACCTTCTTGACCTCAACCTGCTCCTGCACAGCTTCTCTCAGCTCTGACCACTGCGTCCTCTGCAATGAAGTGGGACACACTGCGGGGAGCCATGGTGGGAACAAGTCCCTCCAGTCAGTCCCAGGGCACTGGCAGGTGAGCCAGGGCCAGGGCGGCCGGCACCCGGGTGTCCTGGGACCAGCACCATTGCTCCGCAGCTCTGGCCACCAGCCATGGATTTCTGGTGAGTACTCCCCAAACTCCTGCCCAGCACCACGTCCAGGAGCAGCCTCCTTTATAATCCCAGGGCACCTGTGTCATAGGCCCAGGGGCAAAAAGGGAAACCATGGGAAGAACTGGGGAGCCAAAGCGAGCTGGTGGGAGGACTGAGGAGCTCTGGAGTGCCAAGGAGAGCTGTGGGGAGGAGTGGGGAGCCCTGTGGAGCTGAGGCAAAACCTGGGGAGGCCTGAGGGTCCAAGGTGAGGACTGGGCAGCCATAGCGAGCCCTGGGGCGCTGAAACAAGCCTAGAGGAGGAGTGGGGAGCCGAGGTGAACCCTGAGGGAGACTGCAGAGCCCTGGGGAGGTCCTGAGCCAGGACCAGGGCAGCCGGCAGCCTGGTGAGCTGATGCGAGTCCTGGGAAAGACTGGTGAGGTCCAGGGAGCTGAGGCGAGGCCTCGGCAGAAGTGGGGAGCTCAGCGAGATGAGCAAAGATTTGCAAAGGAGTAGGGTGCTCTGGGAAGGAACGTGAGGACTGGGAGCCTTGGGGAACTGAGCTGAGCCCTGAGGATACCGTGGAAGTCTTGGTGTACCCTGGGGAGCAGAGGGAAATTCCTTGGGAAGGCTGGGGAACCTCGGGGAGCCAAGGTGAGTCCTGGTGAAGAATGGGGAGGCATGGGGGGTAAAGCGAGGCCTGAGCTGCACTGGGGAGCTGAGGTGTTTCCTGGGCGGCTTTAGGGCACGAGGTGAGCCCTGGGGACTGGGCAAACCTGGGGTGTCCTGGGGAGCCAAGGAGATACTTTGGGAGTCTTGGGCAGTCCAAGGGAGATGAAGCGAGCCCTGGGAAGCCCTTTGGGGTGGGGGAGCCACACCCCAACTCCCACCCACCCTGTTGAAGGAGCCAGGGTGTGGGTCTGGGTGTGAGGGGTGGCAGCAGCAGCCCAGGAAGGGGAAGGGCTAAAGTGGGGGGCGGTGCAGACGGGCTGGGAGAGCCATGGAGAGTGGGGGCTGCAGGCACTGAGTGATGGGGCCCATTGGGTGCCAGCGGTACACAGTGCTGCCCCACCACCCCAGGGAGGGCTCCCCATTGTCCCTGGGGGTTCCAGCCCCCCGGGGCATGTCCCCCACTGCTTCCTGTTACCCCAGCAGTGTCCCCCCTTGTCACTAAGTGGGGGTCCCCAGGAAGGGCATCACCCATCACCCTCAGGGGTGCACTCCAATCACCAACAGGGGTGTCTCCACCAGTGCCAGGTAGGGGGTGCCCCTCATCATGCCAGGGTGGTGCCCACATCACCCCAAGGGTCTCCTCCCCATGGAGGTGTCCCCACACCCTCCCCCACACTGCACCAAGATCCGCTTATCGATCTCTTTAAAATATGGGGGTTTGGCTCCTTGGCTAATCTTCCCCCTGGATTAACTTTTTGAAATACAGAAATCACTGTGCATTCTGGGATTACTTTGAAGAGACTTTGATTTACAGTAAGGATTCATAGTCTGATGTCTCGTGGTCATTCCCCCCAGCTGGGGTCAGGGGCCAGGTCCCCAGTTTTGTAAAAACAACCTTTCTTTGTTAAAAGTTCCTTACACCCCGCAAGCTTCCCCCTCTCCCTGCCTCGACCCTCCCCGCAGCAGCCCCCTACACCGCTGCCCACTGTGACACCCAACCGCTCCCCGGGAGCACCCCCCAGGCCACGGGGACCCAGAGGGGACACTCACTGCAGACAGGAAATGGAGCCACGTCTCCTCACCAGCATGTCCCTCTCCTGCACGTCAACACAGAGCAAGGACACTTGTCAAGCAGTGCCATGCAGTCGGGACAGCTGGAGTTGCACAGTGCCCCCGGTCTCTGCCTTGCACACGAGTATGGGCCACGCGTGGCTGTGAACTCCATGGAGCCCTCTCCCCAGGGGGACCCTCGCTGGCCGGGGCAGGGGCTGGCACAGGCTCTCCCCCTCAGCAGCTCTGCTTCCACCGCCTTCGGCAGCGCAGTCCCCGCTGCCTCTGCCCGCTCTGACCACTGCCGCCTCTGCAAAGCAAGCGGGACACATTGCAGGGAGCCACACTGGGAAAAGGCCTCCCCTCTCTGCTGTCCTCCGCTGGGCTGGCGGGTGTGCACCAGTGTTTTCACTGGGAAGTCTTTAACATCTTGGCTCATTGGCATGTGAGACAGGAGAGGGTCGTGGCTTTCTTCTTGTCTCCTCCCTCTGCTTGCTTCTCACCGTAATTGGGATACTTGTGCATTTGTTCCAGAAATGAGGCAGAGTCAGGTGGTTGTAAGCCCCCCTACCCATTGGGACTGCAGTAGGACCCCGCTTTTGCACAAGCATGGTTAATGCCTTTATTTCAATGATGTTGCCTTTGTTTAGCAAAGAAAGAGCTGGCCCCAGGGAAAAGGTACCGTTCTACCTCTGCAGCACTTATCCCTGTCGAGAGCCTCTGGGGAAGGATTAAGGGTCAGACAAATAAAGCGGATGTTGTTGTGGGTGTCCACTATAGGCCACCCAGCCAGGAGGAGGACACTGATGAATTATTCTTTAAGGAACTAAGTGAAGCCACCAAATCATCTGCCCTCGTCCTTATGGGGACTTCAAATTGTGAGATGTCAACTGGGAATATCACACAGCCGGCACCAACAGGTCCAGAAGATTCCTGAAGCATCTGGACGATAACTGCTTGCTGCGGGTACTGAGGGAAATGACCAGGAAAGGTGCCTTCTGAGACCTGATTCTCACTAACAGAGAGGGTCTCGTGGGAGAAGTGGCGACTGGTGGCTCCCTTGGCCACAGCGACCATGAAGCAGTCAGGTGTAAAGTCTTTGCTCATGGGAGGAAGACTGCCAGCAAGACCTTAACACTAGATATGAGGAGAACAGGCTTCAGGTGGCTCAGAGAACTACTTAGTAAGATGCCCTGGGAAGACGCTTTTAAAGGCATTGGCGTCCATCAGTGTTGGTCATCTTTTAAACACCACCTACTAAAAGCACAGGACCAAGCAATTCCAAAATGCTGAAAATCTAGCAGGCGAGGCAAAAAGCCAGCTTGGTTCAGCAGGGATCTTCTTGAAATACAGCAAAAAAGAAAATTCCATCGTCCCTGGAAGCAGGTCAGGCAACATGGGAGGACTACAGAGATGCTGCTCGCCATTGTAGGGAGGAAATCAGCGCTGCCAAAGCTCAATTAGAATTGAGGCTGGCCAGTAATGGGAAGGACAATAAAAAAGGATTTTTAAATATATTAATGGCAAAAGGCGAACGAGAAATAACATTGGCCCATTACTTCATGACCATGGTCACCTTATTAACACGGACACAGACAAAGCCGAGAGCTTTAATGCTTGCTTTGCCTCGGTCTTCAACAGCGAAGATGGCCTCGGGGGCTTCCATAGCCCTGGGCTAGAGAACCATGGCTGCGTGAACAATAAACTCCCAATCAATCCGGGACTTGTACGGGATGTGCTCCTCCAGTAGATCCCTTCAAGTTGATGGGGCCTGATGGGGTTCATCCAAGGGTGCTTAAAGAGCTGGCTCGTGTCATAGGGAGACCTCTGCCTGTGATTTTTCATCGCTCCTGGGAATCTGGAGAGGTCCCGGAAGGCTGGAAGCTGCAAACGTTGTCCCAGTCTACAAGAAAGGCAAGAGGGGTGACCCTGGCAACTACAGGCCCGTCAGCCTCACTTCTGTGCCTGGCAAAACCATGGAGAAGATTATTCTGGGAGTTATTGAAAAACATCTGAATGACAACACAGTCATTGGTCCCAGCCAGCACAGGTTCATGAGGGGAAAGTCCTGCTTGACCAACTTAATTTCTTTCTACCCCAGGGTTACCCACCTAGCTGATCAAGAGAAGCACATTGGCGTGAGCTTTTTGGATTTCAGTAAAGCTTTTGATAGTATCTCTCACAGTATCCTCCTGGACAAGATGTCCCGCACACGGCTGGATAAACACACAATACAGTGGGTGAGCAATTGGCCGACAGGCCGTGCTCCAAGGGTTCTAGTTAAATGGGGTCATGTCTGGATGGCGACCAGTCACCAGCAGGTTCCACAGGGATCCATCTTAGGGCCAGGACTCTTTAATGTCTTTATTAATGAGTTGGACTCTGGACTTGGGGGAATACTAAGTAAGTTCACCGATGACACAAAATTGGGAGGAGCTGTTGACACTCTGGAGGGCAGAGAGGCCCTGCAGAGGCATCTGGACAAATCGGAGAATTGGGCAATCACCAACGACATGAAATTTAACAAGGGCAAGTGCCGGATTTTGCACCGGGGACAAGGTCTGTCTTTGTCGTGAGGTGATCCTGCCTCCTCTCTGGCCGCCATTCTGAGCCCTGAGGTGATCTTGGTGCCCCTGCTGCCAGCATTTTCTGTTTTGAGGTGATCTTGGTGCCCCTGCTGCCACCATTTTCTGTTTTGAGGTGATCCTGTGTGGCAGATGCACTCGACCCCCGCAGCCAAACCAGCAGCAGTTTGGTTCGGGCTCCAGAGGAGGGAAAGGCCTGGGCTGCAGCCGGGCCAAGAACTCCTTTGCGGACACCCACAAGGAAGCAGAACGGCGCACTGAACACCGATGAGTTGTGGGTGCAGGGAGTCTCGTCCGTACTTTTCCTACTCTAAGCAATTTGACTACAAGTCAACCACTTTATTCTATAAAAAGCACAGCCTGGGTGCGCCTACTTTGAGCACTCTCTGCTAAACAAGTGGGCGGGGTGGCAATGGTTCTATTACTCACAGATCAGTGGAGGAGCCCAATTTAAGTTTCGTATTAATCGTTTAGCTTAAGTAAACGCACAATAAATGTAATGAATCATTTAGAAGTATAAGGTTGTAGGATTTTTAATATACTCCTTTCTTCGCGTGAGGGGTGGCAGCAGCACCCCAGGAAGGGGAAGGGCTAAAGTGGGGGGCGGTGCAGACGGGCTGGGAGAGCCATGGAGAGTGGAGGCTGCAGGCACTGAGTGATGGGGCCCATTGGGTGCCAGCGGTACACAGTGCTGCCCACCACCCCAGGGAGGGCTCCCCATTGTCCCTGGGGGTTCCAGCCCCCCGGGCATGTCCCCCACTGCTTCCTGTTACCCCAGCAGTGTCCCCCCTTGTCACTAAGGGGGGGTCCCCAGGAAAGGCATCACCGATCACCCTCAGGGGTGCCCCCCAATCACCAACAGGGGTGTCTCCACCAGTGCCAGGTAGGGGGTGCCCCTCATCATGCCAGGGTGGTGCCCACATCACCCCAAGGGTCTCCTCCCCATGGAGGTGTCCCCACACCCTCCCCCACACTGCACCAAGACCCCCCACCAAATTTCCATCACTTTATTTTGCAAAACCAGAAAAATCCCCTGTCCCTGACCCTGGGGTGAGGGGGGTGTGGGTGGCCTGTAAACTTGGCGAGGGGACAGCTTGGACCCTGGTGGAAACGCAAAGGAAAAATAACAGGTGAAAAGTGCTGCCCGGGGGGGGCCCTGTGTAGTGTAACAAGCCCCCTCCCCCAGACGGCTGTGCACCCCCAAAATGGGGGGAGAATTTGGAGCGCGCAGGGAGTCTCCTCTGTCTGTAACAGACATTTTGGGGTTGGCAGTTACGTCGCAGGGGCAGTCGGGGTGTGACACCCCCCAAAGCTGCTGGAGGGGGTGTTGGGGGCAGGGAGGGGCACAGGGCAGGGCCCCCCCTCCCCAGCATTGAGATCACTGTGACTATGGCTTGGAACCTCCCCTCCCAGCAAGAGAGGGGGGCTGGGGGGAGGAGGGTGTCGCCTCATGTCCCCCCATCTTTTGTCTCTATAGTGTTCTGTGCAGTGGGGCAGGGAGTCAGCAGTGGGGGAGGAGGATTTTGGGGTGTCCCCCCACACCAACGGCATCAGAAAGCAAAACCTGCAAGCAGCGACAAACCTCCTTCCCCCTTTATAAAGTTAACCAGGAAATAAATTTCCCCCCCCGGCATGGAGGGGGGGTCGCACCTTTGCCCCAGCAGTGTCTGGTGGGGGGGGAATGGGCCCCCTAAATCCACCCAGTTTCCAATAAATAAAGTCCTGGACACCAGGATAACCCCCGGCTCAGCAAGGAGGGGGGAATCCACTTCAGGAGGCCACCCTAGGGGCCTCAGGGATTAATGGGGGGGGCAATATTTGTCCTTGTTGCAAGGAGCCTTGTAACTAGCAATAAATGGCTTCAGCTGGACTCACATTGGATCGTGTGCATTCCGCGGTTTTCGTACTCGCAATATGGGACGGAGGGGGCTGTTTTGGGAGCCCCACAGGCTTCCTCCCCAGCCCTTTGTCATTGCTCCCTGGGGCAGGGTGGGACACGAGACTTGTACGGGATGTGCTCCTCCAGTAGATCCCTACAAGTTGATGGGGCCTAATGCATTGGATCACAGGCACGGGCATCCCACTGCCTAGGGAGGAGTCCTGGCACCCTGAGCCCCTCAAGCAACCCACCTCAGCCAAGAAGTGCTCTGGTGTCACCTCGATGCCAGCTGCTCCTCCTACAGGCCAAGGCAGAGCAGGGACATGTGTTGGGTTGTGCCAGGTAGTCGAGGTTTGGGGGCTCAGACCCCCTTCCTCATCCCCGCTGACACCCGTGTCCCCATTCAATGTTCCCCAGGCACCATGCAGACCCTTCCCTGCCCAAGGCCCGCAGCCGGGCTGTCTGTCCTACCAGCTGCACAGCCACCATCTCCTGTAGCAGCGCCTCGTCTGGGTCGTTTCCCTGCGCCATCTTCCTTCTGCTACGGACACCACGGGTTTCTCGGCTGTGAGAAGAGACCTCGGCCGGTGTGACGACCTCCTGCTTGGCCAACAGGGAGCCAGGGTGCTGCCCAGCCTCTGCTTGGGCGTCATGTAGGAGAGCTTGGGAGCTGCTCAGAGTTGTGCAGAGCCACTTCTTGAGCAACTCCTGAGTTGCTGAGAAGTGCTTTGAGCCACTGAGGAGAAGACAAGGGCTCTCTAGAGCAGGCTGGAGGAGCATCCAGCAGCCAGAAAGCTGTCTGCAAGCAGCAGAGGTTTGCCCCAAGCTGCTCAGCACACCCCAGTGCCCCCAGATTCACTCAGGGCTCCATGGCCACTCACAGAGCTGTTGGCTCTTGGACACATTCCCATCTCTCCTGGAGGTGCTGGAGCTTCCTCAGCAGCAGCTGTAGAAGCAAAAGGCCCTGTCAATCATCCATGTCCTCACAAATGTGTTGGGTCCCTGTCCTTCCTGTCCACAGTACCTTCTTGACCTCAACCTGCTCCTGCACAGCTTCTCTCAGCTCTGACCACTGCCTCCTCTGCAATGAAGTGGGACACACTGCGGGGAGCCATGGTGGGAACAGGTCCCGCCAGTCAGTCCCAGGGCACTGGCAGGTGAGCCAGGGCCAGGGCGGCCGGCACCCGGGTGTCCTGGGACTAGCACCATTGCTCCGCAGCTCTGGCCACCAGCCATGGATTTCTGGTGAGCACTCTCTAAACTCCTGCCCAGCACCACGTCCAGGAGCAGCCTCCTTTATAATCCCAGGGCACCTGTGTCACAGGCCCAGGGGCAAAAAGGGAAACCATGGGAAGAACTGGGGAGCCAAAGCGAGCTGGAGGGAGGACTGAGGAGCTCTGAAGTGCCAAGGAGAGCTGTGGGGAGGAGTGGGGAGCCCTGTGGAGCTGAGGCAAAACCTGGGGAGGCCTGAGGGTCCAAGGTGAGGACTGGGCAGCCATAGCGAGCCCTGGGGCGCTGAAACAAGCCTAGAGGAGGAGTGGGGAGCCGAGGTGAACCCTGAGGGAGACTGCAGAGCCCTGGGGAGGTCCTGAGCCAGGACCAGGGCAGCTGGCAGCCTGGTGAGCTGATGCGAGTCCTGGGAAAGACTGGTGAGGTCCAGGGAGCTGAGGCGAGGCCTCGGCAGAAGTGGGGAGCTCAGCGAGATGAGCAAAGATTTGCAAAGGAGTAGGGTGCTCTGGGAAGGAATGTGAGGACTGGGAGCCTTGGGGAACTGAGCTGAGCCCTGAGGATACCGTGGAAGTCTTGGTGTACCCTGGGGAGCAGAGGGAAATTCCTTGGGAAGGCTGGGGAACCTCGGGGAGCCAAGGTGAGTCCTGGTGAAGAATGGGGTGGCATGGGGGGTAAAGCGAGGCCTGAGCTGCACTGGGGAGCTGAGGTGTTTCCTGGGCGGCTTTAGGGCACGAGGTGAGCCCTGGGGACTGGGCAAACCTGGGGTGTCCTGGGGAGCCAAGGAGATACTTTGGGAGTCTTGGGCAGTCCAAGGGAGATGAAGCGAGCCCTGGGAAGCCCTTTGGGGTGGGGGAGCCACACCCCAACTCCCACCCACCCTGTTGAAGGAGCCAGGGTGTGGGTCTGGGTGTGAGGGGTGGCAGCAGCACCCCAGGAAGGGGAAGGGCTAAAGTGGGGGGCGGTGCAGACGGGCTGGGAGAGCCATGGAGAGTAGGGGCTGCAGGCACTGAGTGATGGGGCCCATTGGGTGCCAGCGGTACACAGTGCTGCCCCACCACCCCAGGGAGGGCTCCCCATTGTCCCTGGGGGTTCCAGCCCCCCGGGGCATGTCCCCCACTGCTTCCTGTTACCCCAGCAGTGTCCCCCCTTGTCACTAAGTGGGGGTCCCCAGGAAGGGCATCACCCATCACCCTCAGGGGTGCACTCCAATCACCAACAGGGGTGTCTCCACCAGTGCCAGGTAGGGGGTGCCCCTCATCATGCCAGGGTGGTGCCCACATCACCCCAAGGGTCTCCTCCCCATGGAGGTGTCCCCACACCCTCCCCCACACTGCACCAAGATCCGCTTATCGATCTCTTTAAAATATGGGGGTTTGGCTCCTTGGCTAATCTTCCCCCTGGATTAACTTTTTGAAATACAGAAATCACTGTGCATTCTGGGATTACTTTGAAGAGACTTTGATTTACAGTAAGGATTCATAGTCTGATGTCTCGTGGTCATTCCCCCCAGCTGGGGTCAGGGGCCAGGTCCCCAGTTTTGTAAAAACAACCTTTCTTTGTTAAAAGTTCCTTACACCCCGCAAGCTTCCCCCCTCCCTGCCTCGACCCTCCCCGCAGCAGCCCCCTACACCGCTGCCCACTGTGACACCCAACCGCTCCCCGGGAGCACCCCCCAGGCCACGGGGACCCAGAGGGGACACTCACTGCAGACAGGAAATGGAGCCACGTCTCCTCACCAGCATGTCCCTCTCCTGCACGTCAACACAGAGCAAGGACACTTGTCAAGCAGTGCCACACAGTCGGGACAGCTGGAGTTGCACAGTGCCCCCGGCCTCTGCCTTGCACACGAGTACGGGCCACGCGTGGCTGTGAACTCCATGGAGCCCTCTCCCCAGGGGGACCCTCGCTGGCCGGGGCAGGGGCTGGCACAGGCTCTCCCCCTCAGCAGCTCTGCTTCCACCGCCTTCGGCAGCGCAGTCCCCGCTGCTTCTGCCCGCTCTGACCACTGCCGCCTCTGCAAAGCAAGCGGGACACATTGCAGGGAGCCACACTGGGAAAAGGCCTCCCCTCTCTGCTGTCCTCCGCTGGGCTGGCGGGTGTGCACCAGTGTTTTCACTGGGAAGTCTTTAACATCTTGGCTCATTGGCATGTGAGACAGGAGAGGGTCGTGGCTTTCTTCTTGTCTCCTCCCTCTGCTCGCTTCTCACCGTAATTGGGATACTTGTGCATTTGTTCCAGAAATGAGGCAGAGTCAGGTGGTTGTAAGCCCCCCTACCCATTGGGACTGCAGTAGGACCCCGCTTTTGCACAAGCATGGTTAATGCCTTTATTTCAAGGATGTTGCCTTTGTTTAGCAAAGAAAGAGCTGGCCCCAGGGAAAAGGTACCGTTCTACCTCTGCAGCACTTATCCCTGTCGAGAGCCTCTGGGGAAGGATTAAGGGTCAGACAAATAAAGCGGATGTTGTTGTGGGTGTCCACTATAGGCCACCCAGCCAGGAGGAGGACACTGATGAATTATTCTTTAAGGAACTAAGTGAAGCCACCAAATCATCTGCCCTTGTCCTTATGGGGACTTCAAATTGTGAGATGTCAACTGGGAATATCACACAGCCGGCACCAACAGGTCCAGAAGATTCCTGAAGCATCTGGACGATAACTGCTTGCTGCGGGTACTGAGGGAAATGACCAGGAAAGGTGCCTTCTGAGACCTGATTCTCACTAACAGAGAGGGTCTCGTGGGAGAAGTGGCGACTGGTGGCTCCCTTGGCCACAGCGACCATGAAGCAGTCAGGTGTAAAGTCTTTGCTCATGGGAGGAAGACTGCCAGCAAGACCTTAACACTAGATATGAGGAGAACAGGCTTCAGGTGGCTCAGTGAACTACTTAGTAAGATGCCCTGGGAAGACGCTTTTAAAGGCATTGGCGTCCATCAGTGTTGGTCATCTTTTAAACACCACCTACTAAAAGCACAGGACCAAGCAATTCCAAAATGCTGAAAATCTAGCAGGCGAGGCAAAAAGCCAGCTTGGTTCAGCAGGGATCTTCTTGAAATACAGCAAAAAAGAAAATTCCATGGTCCCTGGAAGCAGGTCAGGCAACATGGGAGGACTACAGAGATGCTGCTCGCCATTGTAGGGAGGAAATCAGCGCTGCCAAAGCTCAATTAGAATTGAGGCTGGCCAGTAATGTGAAGGACAATAAAAAAGGATTTTTAAATATATTAATGGCAAAAGGCGAACGAGAAATAACATTGGCCCATTACTTCATGACCATGGTCACCTTATTAACACGGACACAGACAAAGCCGAGAGCTTTAATGCTTGCTTTGCCTCGGTCTTCAACAGCGAAGATGGCCTCGGGGGCTTCCATAGCCCTGGGCTAGAGAACCATGGCTGCGTGAACAATAAACTCCCAATCAATCCGGGACTTGTACGGGATGTGCTCCTCCAGTAGATCCCTTCAAGCTGATGGGGCCTGATGGGGTTCATCCAAGGGTGCTTAAAGAGCTGGCTCGTGTCATAGGGAGACCTCTGCCTGTGATTTTTCATCGCTCCTGGGAATCTGGAGAGGTCCTGGAAGGCTGGAAGCTGCAAACGTTGTCCCAGTCTACAAGAAAGGCAAGAGGGGTGACCCTGGCAACTACAGGCCCGTCAGCCTCACTTCTGTGCCTGGCAAAACCATGGAGAAGATTATTCTGGGAGTTATTGAAAAACATCTGAACGACAACACAGTCATTGGTCCCAGCCAGCACAGGTTCATGAGGGGAAAGTCCTGCTTGACCAACTTAATTTCTTTCTACCCCAGGGTTACCCACCTAGCTGATCAAGAGAAGCACATTGACGTGATCTTTTTGGATTTCAGTAAAGCTTTTGATAGTATCTCTCACAGTATCCTCCTGGACAAGATGTCCCGCACACGGCTGGATAAACACACAATACAGTGGGTGAGCAATTGGCCGACAGGCCGTGCTCCAAGGGTTCTAGTTAAATGGGGTCACGTCTGGCTGGCGACCACTCACCAGCGGGTTCCACAGGGATCCATCTTAGGGCCAGGACTCTTTAATGTCTTTATTAATGAGTTGGACTCTGGACTTGGGGGAATAATAAGTAAGTTCACCGATGACACAAAATTGGGAGGAGCTGTTGACACTCTGGAGGGCAGAGAGGCCCTGCAGAGGCATCTGGACAAATCGGAGAATTGGGCAATCACCAACCACATGAAATTTAACAAGGGCAAGTGCCGGATTTTGCACCGGGGACAAGGTCTGTCTTTGTCGTGAGGTGATCCTGCCTCCTCTCTGGCCGCCATTCTGAGCCCTGAGGTGATCTTGGTGCCCCTGCTGCCAGCATTTTCTGTTTTGAGGTGATCTTGGTGCCCCTGCTGCCACCATTTTCTGTTTTGAGGTGATCTTGGGGACCCTGCTGCCACCATTTTCTGTTTTGAGGTGATCTTGGGGACCCTGCTGCCACCATTTTCTGTTTTGAGGTGATCTTGGTGCCCCTGCTGCCACCATTTTCTGTTTTGAGGTGATCTTGGTGCCCCTGCTGCCACCATTTTCTGTTTTGAGGTGATCCTGTGTGGCAGATGCACTCGACCCCCGCAGCCAAACCAGCAGCAGTTTGGTTCGGGCTCCAGAGGAGGGAAAGGCCTGGGCTGCAGCCGGGCCAAGAACTCCTTTGAGGACACCCACAAGGAAGCAGAACGGCGCACTGAACACCGATGAGTTGTGGGTGCAGGGAGTCTCGTCCGTACTTTTCCTACTCTAAGCAATTTGACTACAAGTCAACCACTTTATTCTATAAAAAGCACAGCCTGGGTGCGCCTACTTTGAGCACTCTCTGCTAAACAAGTGGGCGGGGTGGCAATGGTTCTATTACTCACAGATCAGTGGAGGAGCCCAATTTAAGTTTCGTATTAATCGTTTAGCTTAAGTAAACGCACAATAAATGTAATGAATCATTTAGAAGTATAAGGTTGTAGGATTTTTAATATACTCCTTTCTTCGCGTTCCTTAGTAAGCTGCATTTGCTAAAATCTTAAGCAGTAGAGTTCTGCTGATATTTCCCAAAAGCAACTACAAACTACACTGAACACTTGCAAGATAAGGTCTAGTTTGCACTTTGCTGGGAAGAACAGCACTGACTGAGGAAATATAACGGTTCCAAGGCTGACACGGAGACGTTACAGACATCTGCAAAACGGGGCCTGTTTTGCACTTCGCTGGGGAGAAAGGATTTATTCAGACCAAAGAGTACCTGCAAGGCTACGGACCATAAACAATGTCTACAGCTAAACAAAACAAAGGCCCCTCTGAGATCAGTGAAAAAGATCCAATGAGAAGCAAGAAGACCCCAGAGTGAAATATTGATATTGGAATGAATCATGGTATGAACGGTCTCTAAAATATAGAAGTCTGTGATAGTTTTTTATACTCAGGTTGGTCCTCGGCACAGGTACCCATCTTGAGCCAGCCCTCCTGCTATTCTACTCCATCTTTTTTTTTTAAATTTTTTAAAAATTTTTTTCCTGAAAATTTTATTTCCTCGAAGTCTGCTCTGCATATGGTTATCAGGCCTAGCCTGAAAGTTTGTCTCTGGAGCTCTAAAATATAGACTGTGGAGCGAATGTTTATCAGGGAAGGAAGATGCCTGAACGTTTGCTTCGTGAACGGGTACAGGCTCCAGGAGAGAAGGTCAGCAGCATCCGGCTTGGTACACTCCCCCATGCAGTAAATAATAGAGTGATCCGGCCAACAAACTGTTCTAAGTTGCACTTCTCCTTGAGAAATCTGAACATTGCTCTGCAAGAAGCAGAACCCTAAATTACTCCCTGGCAACATCCTGCCAGTCCTGGTGCCGCCATTTTGAGCCCTGAGGTGACCTTGGTGCCCCTGGGGCCGCCATATTGTGTGCTGAGGTGATCCTGAGCCCGCGACAGCGAAACCCTGGCCGTATATACAGACTGGGCAACGAGATCCTTGAGAGCAGTTCCGCGGAGACAGATCTCCAGGTTCTGTTCCACGGCAAGTTGAACACGAGCCAACAGTGTCCCTGGCAGGCAAGAGGCCAACGTGTCCTGGGTGCATCCGGCACAGCATTGCGAGCCGGGCAGGGAGGGGATTGTCCCGCTCTGCTCTGCACTGGTGCGGCCTCACGTGAGGCACTGGGGGCAGTTCTGGGTGCCAGAGGACAAAAAGGATCTAAAGCTACTGGAGAGTGCCCAGAGGAGGCCACAGAGTTGGTGAAGGGTTTGGAGGGGAAGCCGTATGAGGAGCGATTAAATCAGTGGGTTTGTTCAGCTTGGAGGAGACTGAGGCCTCATGGCGGCTACAGCTTCCTCACAAGGGGAGGAGGGGAGGCAGGCGCTGAGCTCTTCTCTCTGGCCACCAACGGTAGAACCCGAGAGAATGCAGGAACATGTGCCAGGGGAAGTTCAGCTTGGACATTAGGAAAAGGTTCTTCACGCAGAGGGGGGTGCAGCACTGGAACAGGCTCCCCAGGGAGGTGTCACGGCCCCAGGCCTGGCAGGATTCAAGAAGCGACTGCGCAGCGCCCTCAGACACACGGTGTTGATACAGGCCGCGGAGCAAAGGCAGCGCCCGAGGGCAGCCGGGAGGGGCCGGCGCGGAGCGGAGCGCTGCGGCTGGAGTGCGCGGGTGGCCTGCTGGCTGCTCCTCGTCCCCTCCTGTCCCACAGGAGCACTTGCAGGTGACCAGCGGGGAGGCTGGGGTGTGATGGGGGGTGCGGGGCAGGGAGGGAGGGGAACACACACGCAGGTGAACTTGCCCCGTCAATATGTGTCCACGGCGGAGGGACTGGGCCTCTGGAGATCCCCCGGGCTGTTGGCTGCGCTGCACAGGGAACCCTGATGTGGGTGTGCAGGCGCAGCAAGATGGCTTTGGGGAAGGGGGTGGGAGGAGTGACCGTCACTCGTGTGGCTGGGGCCACTGTGTGGGACAGGAACTCAGGCGTGGGCTGCGGGGGGAACACTGGGCGCTGTGACGTTGGGCCCTGGCCGGTGTCACCATGGGGGTTCTCCTCCAGCCCCTGGCCCTCCTGGAGCCGTTCCTGTTCCCTCTCCTCTTCCAGGCAGAGCTCTTTGAGGGAAAGGCAGAGGGAGGCACAGCAGTGTCCTGGGAAGAAGCAGCAGGAGCTGCAGGAAAGCATGGAGCAGCTCGGCATGGAGGTCAGTGTCCCCTCCTCTTCCCGTGTTCCCCCGGCTGTGGTGGCCGGGGCTGTGTCAGGGCCTCTGTGCCTCTGTGCGACTCCTCTTCCCTGAACCGTCTGTTGTGCGCTGCTTAGAACACAACTGCCAGGAGCTTCAGCAGCTGGAGGGGCACCAATGAACGCCAGGTGACCGGTTGGAGGGAGGTGGCTGTTGCTTTCCTTCTAAGACGCTCTGCCTGTGCACCCGTACTTAGAGAGGACAGGTTCAGGGGAAGACGGGGAGCCACAACAACCACCCTCACTTCCCATGGTATTCGCATCACGTAGAGCTACCTCACTCATGCCTCTGCGCGTAGTATTTTGGGAAGGCAGTGAGGGCCTGGATATAAATCTCTTCAGCATGAGAGCAGAGGAGTTTCCTTTGAATCAAAGAAGGGCTGAGACTGCCAGCTTGGGTGGCACGAAAAAGTTATTAAGGACATCCATGTTCAGCAGGACCACAATGAGGACGGCGATCTGCAGGAAGTCGAGGAACACAAGAAGTCTCCTGGGGGACAGGAGAGAGAGGTCAGGCAGAGCAGAGGGGCAAATTGGTCTCGAATCTTCCAACCACCCTCTCTGAACGGCACCATGGGACCTTGCACCGAGCTGGGCACAACGCTCCCTGCTCAGGACTGGGGTTCGGGGCATGGGCATCTCTCTCGGTTCTACTGTACGTCTGTCCGCTGGGCCCCAAAATCCCCCCTATATGTCCACCCATGCTAGGGAGACAAAAACACAGAAACCTTTCACCCCAGACTAGTCCAGAGATACCTAATGCCCTTGGAACACAGGCACGGGCATCCCACTGCCTAGAGAAGAGTCCTGGCACCCCGAGCCCCTCAAGCAACCCACCTCAGCCAAGAAGTTCTCCGGTGCCACCTCGATGCCAGCTGCTCCTCCTACAGACCAAGGCTCAGCAGGGACATGTGTTGGGCTGTGCCAGGTAGTCGAGGTTTGGGGGCTCAGACCCCCTCCCTCATCCCCGCTGACACCCGCACCCCCATTCAATGTTCCCCGGACACCGTGCAGACCCTTCCCTGCCCAAGGCCCGCAGCCGGGCTGTCTGTCCTACCAGCCGCACGGCCACCATCTCCTGTAGCAGCGCCTCGTCTGGGTCGTTTCCCTGCGCCATCTTCCCTCTGCTACGGACACCACGGGGTTCTGGGTTGTGAGAAGAGACCTCGGCCGGTGTGACGACCTCCTGCTCGGCCAACAGGGAGCCAGGGTGCTGCCCAGCCTCCGCTTGGGGGTCATGTAGGAGAGCTTGGGAGCTACTCAGAGTTGTGCAGAGCTGCTTTTTGAGCAACTCCTGAGTTGCTAAGAAGTGGTTTGAGCCACTTAGGAGAAGACAAGGGCTCTCCAGAGCAGGCTGGAGGAGCATCCGGCAGCCAGAAAGCTGTCTGCAAGCAGCAGAGGTTTGCCCCAAGCTGCTCAGCACACCCCACCCCACTGCCCCCAGATTCACTCAGGGCTTCATGGCCACTCACAGAGCTGTTGGCTGTTGGAGACATTCCGATCTCTCCTGGAGGTGCTGGAGCTTCCTCAGCAGCAGCTGTAGAAGCAAAAGGCCCTGTCAATCATCCATGTCCCCACAAATGTGTTGGGTCCCTGTCCCTCCTGTCCCCAGTACCTCCTTGACCTCAACCTGCTCCTGCACAGGTTCTCTCAGCTCTGACCACTGCCTCCTCTGCAATGAAGTGGGACACATTGTGGGGAGCCATGGTGGGAACAGGTCCCGCCAGTCAGTCCCAGGGCACTGGAAGGTGAGCCAGGGCCAGGGCGGCCGGCACCCGGGTGTCCTGGGGCCAGCACCATTGCTCCGCAGCTCTGGCCACCAGCCATGGATTTCTGGTGAGCACTCTCCAAACTCCTGCCCAGCACCACGTCCAGTAGAAGCCTTGTTTATAATCACCAGGGCACCTGTGTCACAGGCCCAGGGGCAAAAAGGGAAACCATGGGAAGAACTGGGGAGCCAAAGCGAGCTGGAGGGAGGACTGAGGAGCTCTGAACTGCCAAGGAGAGCTGTGGGGATGAGTGGGGAGCCCTGTGGAGCTGAGGCAAAGCCTGGGGAGGCCTGAGGGTCCAAGGTGAGGACTGGGCAGCCATAGTGAGCACTGGGGACCTGAAACAAGCCCAGAGGAGGACTGGGGAGCCGAGGCGAACCGTGAGGGAGACTGCAGAGCCCTGGGGAGGTCCTGAGCCAGGACCAGGGCAGCCGGCAGCCTGGTGAGCTGATGCGAGTCCTGGGGAAGACTGGTGAGGTCCAGGGAGCTGAGGTGAGGCCTCGGCAGAACTGGGGAGCTCAGCGCGATGAGGAAAGATCTGCAAACGACTGGGATGCTCTGGGAAGGAACGTGAGGACTGGGAGCCTTGTGGAACTGAGGAGAGCCCAGGGGATCCAAGGGAAGTCCTGGGGAGGACTGGGATACCCTGGGGAGCCCAGTCAAAATCCATGGGAGGGCTGGGGAACCTTGGGGAGCCAAGGTGAGTCCTGATGAAGAACGAGGCGCCCTGGGGAGACGTACTCCTGTACCTTCTTGACCTCAACCTGCTCCTGAACAGCTTCTCTCAGCTCTGACCACTGCCTCCTCTGCATAGCAAGCGGGACACATTTTGGGGAGCCATGGTGGGAACAGGCCCCTCCAGTCAGTCCCAGGGCACTGGGAGGTGAGCCAGGGCCAGGGCAGCCGGCATTCTTGGGAGCTGATGCGAGTCCTGGAAAAGACTGGTGAGGTCCAGAGAGCTGAGGTGAGGCCTCGGCAGAACAGGGGAGCTGAGTGAGATATGCAAGAGATCTGCAAATGACTGGGGAGCCCAGATGAGCCCTAGAGTAGATTGGGGAGAAGTGGGAACCAAGGCGAGGACTGGGGAGCCCTGAGGATCTGAGGCGATGCCTTGGGAGTACGGGGGATCCCTGGGGTGTGGAGGAGAGCCCTAGGGAGGAGTGGGGAGCCCTGAGGAGCAGAGGCAGACCCTGGAGAGGACTTGAGAGCCTTGGGGAACCGAGCTGAGCCCTGGGGTTACCATGGAAGTCTTGGTGTACCCTGGGGAGCAGAGGGAAAATCCATGGGAGGGCTGGGGAACCTTGGGGAGCCAAGGTGAGTCCTGGTGAAGAATGAGGAGCCCTGGGGAGACGTACCCCTGTACCTTCTTGACCTCAACCTGCTCCTGAACAGCTTCTCTCAGCTGTGACCACTGCCTCCTCTGCATAGCAAGCGGGACACATTGCCTTGGGGAACTGAGCTGAGCCCTGGGGATCCCATGGAACTCCTGGGGTACCCTGAGGAGTAGAGGGAAAATCCTTGGGAAGGCTGGGGAACCTCGGGGAGCCAAGGTGAGTCCTGGTGAAGAATGGTGAGCCCTGGGGGAACGAAGCGGGGCCTGAGCTGCACTGGGGAGCCGAAGTGTTTCCTGGGCGACTTTGGGGCACAGAGTGAGCCCTGGGGACTGGGCAAACCTGGGGTGTCCTGGGGAGCCAAGGAGATACTTTGGGAGTCTTGGGCAGTCCAAAGGAGATGAAGCGAGCCCTGGGAAGCCCTTTGAGGTGGGGGAGCCACACCCCAACTCCCACCCACTCTGTTGAAGGAGCCAGGGTGTGGGTCAGGGTGTGAGGGGTGGCAGCAGCAGCCCAGGAAGGGGAAGGGCTAAAGTGGGGGGCGGTGCAGACGGGCTGGGAGAGCCATGGAGAGTGGGGGCTGCAGGCACTGAGTGATGGGGCCCATTGGGTGCCAGCGGTACACAGTGCTGCCCACCACCCCAGGGAGGGCTCCCCATTGTCCCTGGGGGTTCCAGCCCCCCGGGCATGTCCCCCACTGCCTCCTGTTACCCCAGTAGTGTCCTCCCTTGTCACTAAGCGGGGTTCCCCAGGAAGGGCATCACCCATCACCCTCAGGGGTGCACTCCAATCACCAACAGGGGTGTCTCCACCAGTGCCAGGTAGGGGGTGCCCCTCATCATGCCAGGGTGGTGCCCACATCACCCCAAGGGTCTCCTCCCCATGGAGGTGTCCCCACACCCTCCCCCACACTGCACCAAGACCCCCCACCAAATTTCCATCACTTTATTTTGCAAAAACAGAAAAATCCCGTGTCCCCGACCCTGGGGTGAGGGGGGTGTGGGTGGCCTGTAAACGTGACGAGGGGACAGCTTGGACCCTGGTGGAAACGCAAAGGAAAAATAACAGGTGAAAAGTGCTGCACTGGGGGGGCCCTGTGTAGTGTAACAAGCCCCCTCCCCCAGAGGGCTGTGCACCCCCAAAATGGGGCGAGAATTTGGAGCGGGCAGGGAGTCTCCTCTGTCTGTAACAGACATTTTGGGGTTGGCAGTTACGTCGCAGGGGCAGTTGGGGTGTGACACCCCCCAAAGCTGCTGGAGGGGGTGTTGGGGGCAGGGAGGGGCACAGGGCAGGGCCCCCCCTCCCCAGCATTGAGATCACTGTGACTATGGCTTGGAACCTCCCCTCCCAGCAAGAGAGGGGGGCTGGGGGGAGGAGGGTGTCGCCTCATGTCCCCCCATCTTTTGTCTCTATAGTGTTCTGTGCAGTGGGGCAGGGAGTCAGCAGTGGGGGAGGAGGATTTTGGGGTGTCCCTGCACACCAACGGCATCAGAAAGCAAAACCTGCAAGCAGCGACAAACCTCCTTCCCCCTTTATAAAGTTAACCAGAAAATAAATTTCCACCAACGGCATCAGAAATCAAAACCTGCAAGCAGCGACAAACCTTCTTCCCCCTTTATAAAGTTAACCAGGAAATAAATTTCCCCCCCCGGCATGGAGGGGGGGTCGCACCTTTGCCCCAGCAGTGTCTGATGGGGGGGGAATGGGCCCCCTAAATCCACCCGGTTTCCAATAAATAAAGTCCTGGACACCAGGATACCCCCCGGCTCAGCAAGGAGGGGGGAATCCACTTCGGGAGGCCACCCTAGGGGCCTCAGGGATTAATGGGGGGGGCAATATTTGTCCTTGTTGCAAGGAGCCTTGTAACTAGCAATAAATGGCTTCAGCTGGACTCACATTGGATCGTGTGGATTCCGCGGTTTTCGTACTCGCAATATGGGACGGAGGGGGCTGTTTTGGGAGCCCCACAGGCTTCCTCCCCAGCCCTTTGTCATTGCTCCCTGGGGCAGGGTGGGACACGAGACTTGTACGGGATGTGCTCCTCCAGTAGATCCCTACAAGTTGATGGGGCCTAATGCATTGGATCACAGGCACGGGCATCCCACTGCCTAGGGAGGAGTCCTGGCACCCTGAGCCCCTCAAGCAACCCACCTCAGCCAAGAAGTGCTCTGGTGTCACCTCGATGCCAGCTGCTCCTCCTACAGGCCAAGGCAGAGCAGGGACATGTGTTGGGTTGTGCCAGGTAGACGAAGTTTGGGGGCTCAGACCCCCTCCCTCATCCCCGCTGACACCCGTGTCCCCATTCAATGTTCCCTGGGCACCATGCAGACCCTTCCCTGCCCAAGGCCCGCAGCCGGGCTGTCTGTCCTACCAGCCGCACGGCCACCATCTCCTGTAGAAGCGCCTCATCTGGGTCGTTTCCCTGCGCCATCTTCCTTCTGCTACGGACACCAGGGGTTCTGGGCTGTGAGAAGAGACCTCGGCCGGTGTGACGACCCCCTGCTTGGCCAACAGGGAGCCAGAGTGCTGCCCAGCCTCTGCTGGGGTTGGCACCAGGCACCCCCGGCATCCCAGCACTGCACAGACCCACCCCACCAGTCCTGCCCCTGGCTTGGGGGGCATGTAGGAGAGACTGGGAGCTGCTCAGAGTTGTGCAGAGCTGCTTTTTGAGCAACTCCTGAGTTGCTGAGAGGTGTTTTGAGCCACGCAGGAGAAGACAAAGGCTCTCCAGAGCAGGCTGGAGGAGCGGCCAGCAGCCAGAAAGCTGTCTGCAAGCAGCAGAGGTTTGCCCCAAACTGCTCAGCACACCCCACCCCACTGCCCCCACCCATCCCCACTTCCCCCAGATTCACTCAGGGCTCCATGGCCACTCACAGAGCTGTTGGCTCTTGGACACATTCCCATCTCTCCTGGAGGTGCTGGAGCTTCTTTGTCAGCAGCTGCACAAGCAAAATGCCCTTTGAAGAGTCTGTGCCCGCACAAACGTGTGGATCGTGTGGAGTCCGTGGTTTTCATACTCGCAATACGGGAAGGAGGGGGCTGTTTTGGGAGCCCCACAGGCTTCCTCCCCGGCCCTTTGTCATTGCTCCCTGGGGCAGGGTGGGACACGAGACTTGTACGGGATGTGCTCCTCCAGTTGATCCCTACTAGTTGATGGGGCCTAATGCATTGGACCACAGGCACGGGCATCCCACTGCCTAGGGAGGAGTCTTGGCACCCCGAGCCCCTCAAGCAACCCACCTCAGCCAAGAAGTGCTCCGGTGCCACCTCCAAGGGTTCTAGTTAAATGGGGTCACGTCTGGCTGGCGACCACTCACCAGCGGGTTCCACAGGGATCCATCTTAGGGCCAGGACTCTTTAATATCTTTATTAATGAGTTGAACTCATGACTTGAGGAAATAGTAAGTAAGTTCGTCGATGACACAAAATTGGGAGGAGCTGTTGACACTCTGGAGGGCAGAGAGGCCCTGCAGAGGCATCTGGACAAATCGGAGAATTGGGCAATCACCAACCACATGAAATTTAACAAGGGCAAGTGTCGGATTTTGCACCGGGGACAAGGTCTGTCTTTGTCGTGAGGTGATCCTGCCTCCTCTCTGGCCGCCATTCTGAGTCCTGAGGTCACCCCCTGGGGCCCCCATTTTCTGTTTTGAGGTGATCCTGTGTGGCAGATGCACTCGACCCCCGCAGCCAAACCAGCAGCAGTTTGGTTCGGGCTCCAGAGGAGGGAAAGGCCGGAGCCACCCCGTGGCCAAAGGCATTGTGCACTGCTCCAGGGTGGAGACCCTGGCATGACAGATGAAGGATAGAAAAGGTGAGAGGAGAAGGGAAGAGTGAGAGTAGTGGATTTCACACATTGTTTATGTAGTCTTCATCTAGTCTAGCGGAGATATGAGCTGCACAGTCACGCATTCCACAATAGCAATGTCAAGCATCAAAACCAAGAAACAACAAATTAACATCGTAGTAATATCTAAAAGCCATTTTCACCAATCTGTGAGTCCCAATGATTCCAGAAGAGAGCTGAACCAAGGCCCAGGCCTCAAGCTGTGAAACACAGTGAATGACAGACAATCACTCCAGGGGTCCAATTCAATTATGAATTTTACTAAAAATACGTGTTGGAATACTGGTTACAGTGACTAGTGGCTTGGCAAAAGTATTTTATGATATCACAGAAGTTATCAACACATTAACAGCAAAAGTCCTTCTACAAGCAATGTATTGGCAACCATTAGTAGCTATAATACAAAACTTAACAAGAATCCAAGAGCAGAGCTTAAGATGATGTTACTCTTATATGTTCAAAAGGAAAAGAGAGAAAGAGAGTGATAGAGAGGGAAGGACAGCTAAGGTATAAGGAGAGACAAAGAAATAGGGATATAGAAAAAAGGAGAGAAGGAGAGAGCAGAGAGGAAAGAAGAAAGGAAAGGGTGAGGGATCCAGCCACTCTTACGACTCCGCAACGTGGTGTATGATGATGTGTGTCCTCCGGTGTCCCACGGCGAGGATGCTGGGGTTTGTAGTTCAGGAGCGCAGCGTCCTCCGTGTAAGGAACATTTAAGGAAGAACTGTTGTTTTTACGTAACTGAGGACCTGGCACCTGACCCCGGCACAGGGGGAAGGACCAAGAGACATTGGACTATGAATTCTGGATGTAAAACACAGTCTCTTCCCAGAATACATACTGATACCTGTATTTACAAGTTAATTTAGGGGGAAGGGTAGCCAAAGTGCCAGGAATCCATATTGATAAGGGGAAGGGTATTGTATGCTTCGGGGTAGTCTGTAAACCCTGAAGTACCCAACCAATGGGGAACAGGGGAGGGAAATTGCAGCCGGGAGTTTGGGGGGATATAAGCAGGGGCTTTTTGCCCTGTTAGGTGTGCCTACCTTTAGGTAGAACACCCGGTCTTGCAAAATCGTTACTAAAATACGCTTTGCTGAGAGATCCTGCTTGGGCCTCTTATATCTGCAAAATAACTGTTTCCTACAGGTCTGGGGGCTCACCCGGGATTCGATGTCGTCATCTCGGGGGTCCCTATCGCCGAAGGACGGGAAGGCGCGCCCCGTTGATTTCAACGGTCCTGTGGATCATCGGCAGGGACTCCAGGAGAGACCGACAGAAATCCTGAGGCTGTATTGAAAAAGGCAGATCTCTGCAAACCATAGGGGAAAGGGTAAAGAAAAAGCGGTAGGCACAATACGAGCGACCAGGCAACTCTGTGCACGGACGAAGGTAAGCAAACAGACTGTTAAGTACTACCTTGGTGGTTGGGGGCATTCTGAGAGGAGGGATGAGGCGGAAGGAGAAGCCTTGGGACTCAGAATGGGAAATGTAAAGGAAAAATTCTAGGCCTAAGAAGGATAAATAGAAATTGATAAAGTATTGTGCTCTTGTCTGGACAAAAGAGCCCTTAATAGAGCAGAAGGTATTCCGGCCAAAATACGGATCCGGTTGACGATTGAATATGCCAAGATCTAAATTGGTAAAATTAAAAAAACTGTAGGGGGTTTAAATCTTCCTCCATACCAGGGTGGGTTCAAGTCCCTCCCTTGCTGCAGCATGTTTTTGAGTGCAAAGTGTGTGGCCTGATCAGTGTAAAGTGCACATAAAAGGAGCTTCAAGTCTCTCATGAGAATGGGAAAATATCCTTTAGACAGAAACCGTTGACCAAGTCTGAGACTAGGATTGGGCCCAGCCACAGCTAAACTCCTCTCTGAAGGAGTTTAGAAAGCAAGGGGGTCCTTTCTGAACCTCGTGACTCAACGGGAGGGTCTTCCTGACTTTTTTAGTGATGGGGAAATAAAACTGGGCATAGAAAGGGGACGCTCTTGGCTGAGGTATTGCAAAATTGGGAAAATATTTATGGTACAGTAAGTCTGTCAAGAAAAGCACGCAATGACCTTATACTGAGAAGACTGGTGAATTGTAACTAAAAATCACCTAGAAAACAGATGTCCTGGACAAACGAATTACTGGTTATGTATAGGATGGTTTGGCATATGACCACCATAAAGAGGATGGTCAAAAACAAGTATAAAAACGTAGAGAAAGAATTTTAGCTCCAGTTGTGAGTAATTTAACTAAGGCGCTTGCAGAACTGGTCTCTGCAACACCCTACGCTCTGCTCTCTGTATCACCTCTTGATTGCCTCCCCAGCTGTCTTTGTTGTCCTTACTGCTTTTGCTGGGCTTTACCCTGGGATTGCTAAAGTTATTTTGCAGAGCAGCCAGCAGCAGATGTGTGTGTGTGTGTGTGTGTAGGGGAAGAAGTGTGAGGGAGGGGGGAATGTGCGTGTGAATACCCTCCAGTGCATGGATGCACCTATCACCCCTGGGACCCTGGAGATTTGATTATGTGAGGAAACCAAAGAAAGTTAAGGGAAGATGGGGATCGATGTGCATCATTATTTTCTCTTTTTTTTTCTTGGGATATAATCCATCCTGAGCTGATGTTAAGCTGTTATTGAGAGAGTTGGTCTGTCCAGAAAGATCATTTAAAAGAATGTGGGGTTAACCCTACAGACAGGGGGAAACTGGACTGCCTGGCCCCAAGGTGATTCTAATTGAGGTTATAATAATCAAACAAATGGAGATAACTGCCAAACAGTGGTTAAAAATCTGAGCTTTTGAGGAGATAAGAGTAAACTGAACTGAAGTGCAGGAATGTAGACAGAAGCCAGCACCCACTGGGGAAGATTTTGATAGGCTTTGTAGCAAGTGTGTTTGTGGATCTATGGAAGTATTTCAAAGAGCATGTGCCAGGTTGGCAGGAAGAATTTGCAAAAATTCTGAGTGTGGTCATGTTTGCGTATGATGGTCGGGAAGAGAAGCAAAAAGTTGAAGGAGACTGATTTGTTAGCAGCAGCTTTAGCTAGGAATTTGCAAGTGAAAGATAAAGACTGGAAGGGGAAAAAAACTGCGGAGGAGTTAGATCGAAGTCAGTGATAAAAGTGAGAGAATGAGAGAAAATGGAATGCTATTATTGTGGAAATCCGGGATATTTACCCCTAGGGCAGCAACCATTCGAAATGACTAAAAGAAGACAACTCAATACACTTTGGAAAATCAGAGGAGCTGGAAATGGTTTTGGTGGTGGTTTTTTTTATGTGGGGAAACTTGTTTAAATCGCAAAAGGGCATATAATTGGTAAAGCAGGAGGTCGTGCCCTTGGACCACAGGTACGGCCATCCCACTGCCTAGGGAAGAGTCCTGGCATCCCCAGCCCCTCGAGCAACCCACCTCAGCCAAGAAGTGCTCCGGTGCCACCTCGATGCCAGCTGCTCCTCCTACAGGCCAAGGCACAGCAGGGACATGTGTTGGGCTGTGCCAGGTGGGCGAGGTTTGGGGGCTCAGACCCCCTCCCTCATCCCCGCTGACATCTGCACCTCCTTTCTGTGTGCCCCGGGGCCCTATTAAAGGCGGCAGATCCCTGCAAACCATAGGGGTAAGGATACAGGAAAAAGTGGTAGGCACAATACAGGCGACCAGGTTGTGGTTTAGTCTGGACAAAGGAGCCCATAGTAGGGCAGAAGGTATTCTGGCCAAAATACGGATCCAATGACGATTGGCTATGCCAAGATCTAAATTTGTGTGTAATGCTTTTCTGGCGTTTCTTCTGTTTCTTGACAAGTCAATGAAGAGGGGATATTTGCTGTCCCGTCTCACTCAGTGGATAAGGGCAAGCTTAACTTTTTCACGCTGTCTGCCGTAACCAGCAGTAACGGCAATTACTCGAGAGGTTCAAGCAAATCACAAATTTACAGCCAATAGTGGCTGGTCAAAACTTGTAACTATACCCTCAAACTTAACAGAATTTCAGCGACAAAACTCATAATCTTATTACCCTTACGTGGGCAGAATGAAGATAGAAACACAGGGAGGAAGAGAAAGAGAGAAGAGAAGGTATCCCCACCCTGAGATCCAGCAACAGTCTCTGCTGTCCTCCGGAGCTGGGTGTGCACCGGCGGCCCGAGTGCACAGTCTGAAATATTTTAGTTCCTTTGCATGTCAGATACGGGAGGGTGGTGGTTTTCTTCTTGTCTCCTCCCTCCACTTGCTTCTCATGGTAATTAGGGTACTCGTGCATTTGTTCCCAAAATGAGTCCGTGGTCCTCTGGGAGTCTCTGGTGGTCGCAATTCCCCGTAGCCGTCGTGACCGCAGTAGTACCCCACTTTTGCACAAGCATGGTTAGTGCCTTTATGTCCAAGATGTTGCCTTTGTTTTGCAAAGAAGTTGGCCCCAAGGAAAAGGCACCCTTCTGCCTCTGCAGCACTTACCTCTTCCTGCCTGCCAGAGTTGTAAAGCAAGTCATTTGAGGCAAAACAGAGGACACATACTCTGTCTCTCAGTTTGCTACCTGTCTGCGGGTGGTCATTATGACTCCCCGTGTTCTCGTGAACCTGTACTGGGCACACAGAGGTGCACAGGCAGAGCCGTCCAGGGGAGAGCACAGGCAGCAGGGAAAGCAGCAGCCACCTCCCTCTGACCCGTCAGCTGACGTGAGTTGACAAGGTCACACACGTGTCCTGCAATCACCGATTTCTTTATTCTCTTTCTAGTTTCATTTCAAAAAAATGGGACCTCGCTGGGCAGCTCCCAAGGGCAGCCGCCAGCTTGGGTCGTAGGACAAAGTTATTAAGGACATTCGTGTTCAGCAGGACCACGATGAGGACGGCGATCTGCAGGAAGGCGAGGAACACAAGAAGTCTCCTGAGGGACAGGAGAGAGAGGTCAGGCAGAGCAGAGGGGCAAATTGGTCTCAGCTCTTCCAACCACCTTCCTTGAATGGCACCATGGGACCTTGCACCGTGCTGGGCACAACGCTCCCTGCTCAGGAGTGAGGTTCAGGGCACGGGGATCTCTCTCAGTTCTACTGTACGTCTGTCCCCTGGGCCCCAAAATCCCCTCTAGGAGCCCCCCAAGCTAGGGAGAAATAAACACTGAAACCTTTCACCCCAGACTAGTCCACAGGTGCCTAATGCCCCTGGACCACAGGCATGGGCATCCCACTGTGAAGGGAAGAGTTCTGGCACCCCGAGCCCCTCGAGCAACCCACCTCAGCCAAGAAGTGCTCCGGTGCCACCTCGATGCCAGCTGCTCCTCCTACAGGCCAAGGCTCAGCAGGGACATGTGTTGGGCTGTGCCAGGTGGGGGTTTGGGAGTTCAGACCCCCTCCCTCATCCCCGCTGACACCCGTGTCCCCATTCAATGTTCCCTGGGCACCATGGAGACCCTTCCCTGCCCAAGGCCCGCAGCCGGGCTGTCTGTCCTACCAGCCGCACGGCCACCATCTCCTGTAGCAGCGCCTCGTCTGGGTCGTTTCCCTGCGCCATCTTCCCTCTGCTACGGACACTGAGGGATTCTGGGCTGTGACAAGACACATCGGATGGCGTGACAACCCCCTGCTTGGCCAACAGGGAGCCAGGGTGCTGCCCAGCCTCTGCTGGGGCTGGCACCAGGCTCCCCCGGCATCCCAGCACTGCACAGACCCACCCCACCCGTCCTGCCCCTGGCTTGGGGGGCATGTAGGAGAGCTTGGGAGCTGCTCAGAGTTGTGCAGAGCTGCTTCTTGAGCAGCTCCTGAGTTGCTGAGAGGTGTTTTGAGCCACTTAGGAGAAGAAAAGGGCTCTCCAGGGCAGGCTGGAGGAGCATCCAGCAGCCAGAAAGCTGTCTGCAAGCAGCAGAGGTTTGCCCCAAGCTGCTCAGCACACCCCACCCCAGTGCCCCCAGATTCACTCAGGGCTCCATGGCCACTCACAGAGCTGTTGGCTGTTGGACATGTTCCCATCTCTCCTGGAGGTGCTGGAGCTTCCTCAGCAGTAGCTGTAGAAGCAAAAGGCCCTGTCAATCATCCATGTCCCGACAAACATGTTGGGTCCCTGTCCTTCCTGTCCAGAGTACCTTCTTGACCTCAACCTGCTCCTGTACAGCTTCTCTCAGCTCTGACCACTGCCTCCTCTGCAATGAAGTGGGACACATTGTGGGGAGCCATGGTGGGAACAGGTCCCGCCAGTCAGTCCCAGGGCACTGGGAGGTGAGCCAGGGCCAGGGCGGCCGGCACCCGGGTGTCCTGGGGCCAGCACCATTGCTCCACAGCTCTGGCCACCAGCCATGGATTTCTGGTGAGTACTCCCCAAACTCCTGCCCAGCACCACGTCCAGGAGCAGCCTCCTTTATAATCCCAGGGCACCTGTGTCACAGGCCCAGGGGCAAAAAGGGAAACCATGGGAAGAACTGGGGAGCCAAAGCGAGCTGGAGGGAGGACTGAGGAGCTCTGAAGTGCCAAGGAGAGCTGTGGGGAGGAGTGGGGAGCCCTGTGGAGCTGAGGCAAAACCTGGGGAGGCCTGAGGGTCCAAGGTGAGGACTGGGCAGCCATAGTGAGCACTGGGGCGCTGAAACAAGCCTAGAGGAGGAGTGGGGAGCCGAGGTGAACCGTGAGGGAGACTGCAGAGCCCTGGGGAGGTCCTGAGCCAGGACCAGGGCAGCCGGCAGCCTGGTGAGCTGATGCGAGTCCTGGGAAAGACTGGTGAGGTCCAGGGAGCTGAGGCGAGGCCTCGGCAGAACTGGGGAGCTCAGCGAGATGAGCAAAGATTTGCAAAGGAGTAGGGTGCTCTGGGAAGGAACGTGAGGACTGGGAGCCTTGGGGAACTGAGCTGAGCCCTGAGGATACCGTGGAAGTCTTGGTGTACCCTGGGGAGCAGAGGGAAATTCCTTGGGTCAGGGTGTGAGGGGTGGCAGCAGCAGCCCAGGAAGGGGAAGGGCTAAAGTGGGGGGCGGTGCAGACGGGCTGGGAGAGCCATGGAGAGTGGGGGCTGCAGGCACTGAGTGATGGGGCCCATTGGGTGCCAGCGGTACACAGTGCTGCCCCACCACCCCAGGGAGGGCTCCCCATTGTCCCTGGGGGTTCCAGCCCCCCGGGGCATGTCCCCCACTGCCTCCTGTTACCCCAGCAGTGTCCCCCCTTGTCACTAAGGGGGGGTCCCCAGGAAAGGCATCACCGATCACCCTCAGGGGTGCCCCCCAATCACCAACAGGGGTGTCTCCCCCAGTGCCAGGTAGGGGGTGCCCCTCATCATGCCAGGGTGGTGCCCACATCACCTCAAGGGTCTCCTCCCCATGGAGGTGTCCCCACACCCTCCCCCACACTGCACCAAGACCCCCCACCAAATTTCCATCACTTTATTTTGGAAAACCAGAAAAATCCCGTGTCCCTGACCCTGGGGTGAGGGGGGTGTGGGTGGCCTGTAAACTTGGCGAGGGGACAGCTTGGACCCTGGTGGAAACGCAGAGGAAAAGTAACAGGTGAAAAGTGCTGCACTGGGGGGGCCCCGTGTAGTGTAACAAGCCCCCTCCCCCAGAGGGCTGTGCACCCCCCAAATGGGGGGAGAATTTGGAGCGGGCAGGGAGTCTCCTCTGTCTGTAACAGCCATTTTGGGGTTGGCAGTTACGTCGCAGGGGCAGTCGGGGTGTGACACCCCCCAAATCTGCTGGAGGGGGTGTTGGGGGCAGGGAGGGGCACAGGGCAGGGCCCCCCCTCCCCAGCATTGAGATCGCTGTGACTATGGCTTGGAACCTCCCCTCCCAGCAAGAGAGGGGGGCTGGGGGGAGGAGGGTGTCACCTCATGTCCCCCGTCTTTGGTCTCTATAGTGTTCTGTGCAGTGGGGCAGGGAGTCAGCAGTGGGGGAGGAGGATTTTGGGGTGTCCCCCCACACCAACGGCATCAAAAAGCAAAACCTGCAAGCAGCAACAACCCTCCTTCCCGCTTTATAAAGTTAACCAGCAAATAAATTTCCCCCCCGGCATGGAGGGGGGGGTCACACGTTCACCTCAGCAGTGTCTGGTAGTGGGGGGATGGGGGTGCCCCCACTAAATCCACCCTGTTTCAAATACATAAAGTCCTGGACACCAGGATGCTGCCCGGCTCAGCAAGGAGCGGGGAGTCCACGCCAGGGGTCCACCCCAGGGGCATCCGGGATTAATGGGAGGGGTAATTTCTGTCCTTGTTGCACCTTGTTGTGAGCTGCACCCCATGAACAGGCCCCTGCAAGCACCCCAAGACTCCCAAAATGTAGGGAACAATTATTTTGCAAATATTATAGGCCCAGGTGGAATTTCTCAGCCAAGCATATTTTAGTAACCATTTTGCAAGACCGGGTGTTCTACTTAAATGTAGGCACATAGAACAGGGCAAAAAGCCCCTGCTCACATCCCCCCAAAAATCCTGGCCACAAATTCCCTCTCCTGTTCCCCATTGGTTGGTACTGCAGGGTTTACAGACCACCCGACGCCTGCCTCAGTTTGCATATTTCATTCACCTAATTCTGACAACCCCTTTCCGTTTATCGATCTCTTTAAAATATGGGGGTTTGGCTCCTTGGCTAATCTTCCCCCTAGATTAACTTTTTGAAATACAGGAATCAGTGTGCATTCTGGGATTACTTTGAAGAGACTTTGATTTACAGTAAGGATTCATAGTCTGATGTCTCGTGCTCATTCCCCCAGCTGGGGTCAGGGGCCAGGTCCCCAGTTTTGTAAAAACAACCTTTCTTTGTTAAAAGTTCCTTACACCCCGCAAGCTTCCCCCTCTCCCTGCCTCGACCCTCCCCGCAGCAGCCCCCTACACCGCTGCCCACTGTGGCACGGCCATCACCTCCCTGCGGCTGGTGCCAAGAGCAATTAGATGCTTAAGGAGACTTGTAACAAGCAATAAATGGCTTCAGCTGGATTCACATTGGATCGTGTGGAGTCCGTGGTTTTCGCACTCGCAATACGGGACGGAGGGGGCCGTTTTGGGAGCCCCACGGGCTTCCTCCCCAGCCCTTTCTCATTGTTCCCTGGGACAGGGTGGGACACGAGACTTCGCGGGCCCAGGAAAGCTCCCAGCCCAGGGCAAACTGACACTGAGCAGGACTCCGGCCCATCCAACCGCTCCCCGGGAGCACCCCCCAGGCCACGGGGACCCAGAGGGGACACTCACTGCAGACAGGAAATGGAGCCGCGTCTCCTCACCAGCATGTCCCTCTCCTGCACGTCAACACAGAGCAAGGACACTTGTCAAGCAGTGCCACACAGTCGGGACAGCTGGAGTTGCACAGTGCCCCCGGCCTCTGCCTTGCACACGAGTATGGGCCACGCGTGGCTGTGAACTCCATGGAGCCCTCTCCCCAGGGGGACCCTCGCTGGCCGGGGCAGGGGCTGGCACAGGCTCTCCCCCTCAGCAGCTCTGCTTCCACCGCCTTCGGCAGCGCAGTCCCCGCTGCCTCTGCCCGCTCTGACCACTGCCGCCTCTGCAAAGCAAGCGGGACACATTGCAGGGAGCCACACTGGGAAAAGGCCTCCCCTCTCTGCTGTCCTCCGCTGGGCTGGCGGGTGTGCACCAGTGTTTTCACTGGGAAGTCTTTCATATCTTAGCTCATTTGCATGTGAGACAGGAGAGGGTCGTGGCTTTCTTCTTGTCTCCTCCCTCCGCTCGCTTCTCACCGTAATTGGGATACTTGTGCATTTGTTCCAGAAATGAGGCAGAGTCAGGTGGTTGTAAGCCCCCCTACCCATTGGGACTGCAGTAGGACCCCGCTTTTGCACAAGCATGGTTAATGCCTTTATTTCAATGATGTTGCCTTTGTTTAGCAAAGAAAGAGCTGGCCCCAGGGAAAAGGTACCGTTCTACCTCTGCAGCACTTATCCCTGTCGAGAGCCTCTGGGGAAGGATTAAGGGTCAGACAAATAAAGCGGATGTTGTTGTGGGTGTCCACTATAGGCCACCCAGCCAGGAGGAGGACACTGATGAATTATTCTTTAAGGAACTAAGTGAAGCCACCAAATCATCTGCCCTTGTCCTTATGGGGACATCAAATCGTGAGATGTCAACTGGGAATATCACACAGCCGGCACCAACAGGTCCAGAAGATTCCTGAAGCATCTGGACGATAACTGCTTGCTGCGGGTACTGAGGGAAATGACCAGGAAAGGTGCCTTCTGAGACCTGATTCTCACTAACAGAGAGGGTCTCGTGGGAGAAGTGGCGACTGGTGGCTCCCTTGGCCACAGCGACCATGAAGCAGTCAGGTGTAAAGTCTTTGCTCATGGGAGGAAGACTGCCAGCAAGACCTTAACACTAGATATGAGGAGAACAGGCTTCAGGTGGCTCAGAGAACTACTTAGTAAGATGCCCTGGGAAGACGCTTTTAAAGGCATTGGCGTCCATCAGTGTTGGTCATCTTTTAAACACCACCTACTAAAAGCACAGGACCAAGCAATTCCAAAATGCTGAAAATCTAGCAGGCGAGGCAAAAAGCCAGCTTGGTTCAGCAGGGATCTTCTTGAAATACAGCAAAAAAGAAAATTCCATCGTCCCTGGAAGCAGGTCAGGCAACATGGGAGGACTACAGAGATGCTGCTCGCCATTGTAGGGAGGAAATCAGCGCTGCCAAAGCTCAATTAGAATTGAGGCTGGCCAGTAATGTGAAGGACAATAAAAAAGGATTTTTAAATATATTAATGGCAAAAGGCGAATGAGAAATAACATTGGCCCATTACTTCATGACCATGGTCACCTTATTAACACGGACACAGACAAAGCCGAGAGCTTTAATGCTTGCTTTGCCTCGGTCTTCAACAGCGAAGATGGCCTCGGGGGCTTCCATAGCCCTGGGCTAGAGAACCATGGCTGCGTGAACAATAAACTCCCAATCAATCCGGGACTTGTACGGGATGTGCTCCTCCAGTAGATCCCTTCAAGTTGATGGGGCCTGATGGGGTTCATCCAAGGGTGCTTAAAGAGCTGGCTCGTGTCATAGGGAGACCTCTGCCTGTGATTTTTCATCGCTCCTGGGAATCTGGAGAGGTCCCGGAAGGCTGGAAGCTGCAAACGTTGTCCCAGTCTACAAGAAAGGCAAGAGGGGTGACCCTGGCAACTACAGGCCCGTCAGCCTCACTTCTGTGCCTGGCAAAACCATGGAGAAGATTATTCTGGGAGTTATTGAAAAACATCTGAACGACAACACAGTCATTGGTCCCAGCCAGCACAGGTTCATGAGGGGAAAGTCCTGCTTGACCAACTTAATTTCTTTCTACCTCAGGGTTACCCACCTAGCTGATCAAGAGAAGCACATTGGCGTGAGCTTTTTGGATTTCAGTAAAGCTTTTGATAGTATCTCTCACAGTATCCTCCTGGACAAGATGTCCCGCACACGGCTGGATAAACACACAATACAGTGGGTGAGCAATTGGCCGACAGGCCGTGCTCCAAGGGTTCTAGTTAAATGGGGTCACGTCTGGCTGGCGACCAGTCACCAGCGGGTTCCACAGGGATCCATCTTAGGGCCAGGACTCTTTAATATCTTTATAAATGAGTTGAACTCATGACTTGAGGAAATAGTAAGTAAGTTCGTCGATGACACAAAATTGGGAGGAGCTGTTGACACTCTGGAGGGCAGAGAGGCCCTGCAGAGGCATCTGGACAAATCGGAGAATTGGGCAATCACCAACCACATGAAATTTAACAAGGGCAAGTGCCGGATTTTGCACCAGGGACAAGGTCTGTCTTTGTCGTGAGGTGATCCTGCCTCCTCTCTGGCCGCCATTCTGAGCCCTGAGGTGATCTTGGTGCCCCTGCTGCCACCATTTTCTGTTTTGAGGTGATCTTGGTGCCCCTGCTGCCACCATTTTCTGTTTTGAGGTGATCTTGGTGCCCCTGCTGCCACCATTTTCTGTTTTGAGGTGATCCTGTGTGGCAGATGCACTCGACCCCCGCAGCCAAACCAGCAGCAGTTTGGTTCGGGCTCCAGAGGAGGGAAAGGCCTGGGCTGCAGCCGGGCCAAGAACTCCTTTGCGGACACCCACAAGGAAGCAGAACGGCGCACTGAACACCGATGAGTTGTGGGTGCAGGGAGTCTCGTCCGTACTTTTCCTACTCTAAGCAATTTGACTACAAGTCAACCACTTTATTCTATAAAAAGCACAGCCTGGGTGCGCCTACTTTGAGCACTCTCTGCTAAACAAGTGGGCGGGGTGGCAATGGTTCTATTACTCACAGGTCAGTGGAGGAGCCCAATTTAAGTTTCGTATTAATCGTTTAGCTTAAGTAAACGCACAATAAATGTAATGAATCATTTAGAAGTATAAGGTTGTAGGATTTTTAATATACTCCTTTCTTCGCGTTCCTTAGTAAGCTGCATTTGCTAAAATCTTAAGCAGTAGAGTTCTGCTGATATTTCCCAAAAGCAACTACAAACTACACTGAACACTTGCAAGATAAGGTCTAGTTTGCACTTTGCTGGGAAGAACAGCACTGACTGAGGAAATATAACAGTTCCAAGGCTGACACGGAGACGTTACAGACATCTGCAAAACGGGGCCTGTTTTGCACTTCGCTGGGGAGAAAGGATTTATTCAGACCAAAGAGTACCTGCAAGGCTACGGACCATAAACAATGTCTACAGCTAAACAAAACAAAGGCCCCTCTGAGATCAGTGAAAAAGATCCAATGAGAAGCAAGAAGACCCCAGAGTGAAATATCGATATTGGAATGAATGATGGTATGAACGGTCTCTAAAATATAGAAGTCTGTGATAGCTTTTTATACTCAGGTTGGTCCTCGGCACAGGTACCCATCTTGAGCCAGCCCTCCTGCTATTCTACTCCATCTTTTTTTTTTTAATTTTTTAAAAATTTTTTTCCTGAAAATTTTATTTCCTCGAAGTCTGCTCTGCATATGGTTATCAGGCGTAGCCTGAAAGTTTGTCTCTGGAGCTCTAAAATATAGACTGTGGAGCGAATGTTTATCAGGGAAGGAAGATGCCTGAACGTTTGCTTCGTGAACGGGTACAGGCTCCAGGAGAGAAGGTCAGCAGCATCCGGCTTGGTACACTCCCCCATGCAGTAAATAATAGAGTGATCCGGCCAACAAACTGTTCTAAGTTGCACTTCTCCTTGAGAAATCTGAACATTGCTCTGCAAGAAGCAGAACCCTAAATTACTCCCTGGCAACATCCTGCCAGTCCTGGTGCCGCCATTTTGAGCCCTGAGGTGACCTTGGTGCCCCTGGGGCCGCCATATTGTGTGCTGAGGTGATCCTGAGCCCGCGACAGCGAAACCCTGGCCGTATATACAGACTGGGCAACGAGATCCTTGAGAGCAGTTCCGCGGAGACAGATCTCCAGGTTCTGTTCCACGGCAAGTTGAACACGAGCCAACAGTGTCCCTGGCAGGCAAGAGGCCAACGTGTCCTGGGTGCATCCGGCACAGCATTGCGAGCCGGGCAGGGAGGGGATTGTCCCGCTCTGCTCTGCACTGGTGCGGCCTCACATGAGGCACTGGGGGCAGTTCTGGGTGCCAGAGGACAAAAAGGATCTAAAGCTACTGGAGAGTGCCCAGAGGAGGCCACAGAGTTGGTGAAGGGTTTGGAGGGGAAGCCGTATGAGGAGCGATTAAATCAGTGGGTTTGTTCAGCTTGGAGGAGACTGAGGCCTCATGGCGGCTACAGCTTCCTCACAAGGGGAGGAGGGGAGGCAGGCGCTGAGCTCTTCTCTCTGGCCACCAACGGTAGAACCCGAGAGAATGCAGGGACATGTGCCAGGGGAAATTCAGCCCTGGCCGGGCCGCCGCTGAGGAGCCCGGATGTGCCCGCCCCGCAGTCAGGTAGCACCGGCAGCTCCCGGGCCGGCCCCGCCCCTGGGCGCAGCAGCGGCTCGCTCATTGGTGGAGCAGAAGGGAGAGCGCCCTGGTTGGTTGAGTAGCTGCGGGTGGGTGGCCGTGCTGGAGGGCTCGGTGCAGAGTGTGTTGGGCGGCGGAGCACGGGCAGGGCGGGGCCTGGGGGTCCCTGTGCCCGGCCCCGGCCCCGCTGCCTGCAGGGCTGGCTACGGGAGAGGCCGCGGAGCAAAGGCAGCGCCCGAGGGCAGCCGGGAGGGGCCGGCGCGGGGCGGAGCGCTGCGGCTGGAGTGCGCGGGTGGCCTGCTGGCTGCTCCTCGTCCCCTCCTGTCCCACAGGAGCACTTGCAGGTGACCAGCGGGGAGGCTGGGGTGTGATGGGGGATGCGGGGCAGGGAGGGAGGGGAACACACACGCAGGTGAACTTGCCCCGTCAATATGTGTCCACGGCGGAGGGACTGGGCCTCTGGAGATCCCCCGGGCTGTTGGCTGCGCTGCACAGGGAACCCTGATGTGGGTGTGCAGGCGCAGCAAGATGGCTTTGGGGAAGGGGGTGGGAGGAGTGACCGTCACTCGTGTGGCTGGGGCCACTGTGTGGGACAGGAACTCAGGCGTGGGCTGCGGGGGGAACACTGGGCGCTGTGACGTTGGGCCCTGGCCGGTGTCACCATGGGGGTTCTCCTCCAGCCCCTGGCCCTCCTGGAGCCGTTCCTGTTCCCTCTCCTCTTCCAGGCAGAGCTCTTTGAGGGAAAGGCAGAGGGAGGCACAGCAGTGTCCTGGGAAGAAGCAGCAGGAGCTGCAGGAAAGCATGGAGCAGCTCGGCATGGAGGTCAGTGTCCCCTCCTCTTCCCGTGTTCCCCCGGCTGTGGTGGCCGGGGCTGTGTCAGGGCCTCTGTGCGACTCCTCTTCCCTGAACCGTGCTGTTGTGCGCTGCTTAGAACACAACTGCCAGGAGCTTCAGCAGCTGGAGGGGCACCAATGAACGCCATGTGACCGGTTGGAGGGAGGTGGTTGTTGCTTTCCTTCTAAGACACTCTGCCTGTGCACCCGTACTTAGAGAGGACAGGTTCAGGGGAAGACGGGGAGCCACAACAACCACGCTCGCTTCCCATGGTATTCGCATCATGTGGAGCTACCTCACTCATGCCTTTGCGCGTAGTATTTTGGGAAGGCAGTGAGCGCCTGGATATAAATCTCTTCAGCATGAAAGCAGGGGAGTTTCCTTTGAATCAAAGAAGGGCTGAGACTGCCATCTTGGGTGGTACGACAAAGTTGGACATCCATGTTCAGCAGGACCATGATGAGGACGGCGATCTGCAGGAAGGCGAGGAACACAAGAAGTCTCGTGGGGGACAGGAGAGAGAGGTCAGGCAGAGCAGAGGGGCAAATTGGTCTCAGCTCTTCCAACTGTCCTCTTTGAACGGGACCATGGGACTTTGCACTGTGCTGGGCACAATGCTCCCTGCCCAGGACTGGGGTTCGGGGCACGGGCATCTCTCTCAGTTCTACTATATGTCTGTCCGCCGGGCCCTAAAATCCCCCCTATGTGTCCCCCACGCTACGGAGACAAAAACACAGAAACCTTTCACCCCAGACTAGTCCAGAGCTACCTAATGCCCTTGGACCACAGGCACGGGCATCACAGTGCGAAGGGAAGAGTCTTGGCACCCCGAGCCCCTCGAGCAACCCACCTCAGCCAAGAAGTGCTCCGGTGCCACCTCGATGCCAGCTGCTCCTCCTACAGGCCAAGGCACAGCAGGGACATGTGTTGGGTTGTGCCAGGTAGTCGAGGTTTGGGGGCTCAGACCCCCTTCCTCATCCCCGCTGACACCCGTGTCCCCATTCAGTGTTCCCCAGGCACCATGCAGACCCTTCCCTGCCCAAGGCCCGCAGCCGGGCTGTCTGTCCTACCAGCCGCACGGCCACCATCTCCTGTAGCAGCGCCTCGTGTGGGTCGTTTCCCTGCGCCATCTTCCTTCTGCTACGGACACCACGGGTTTCTGGGCTGTGAGAAGAGACCTCGACCGGTGTGACGACCTCCTGCTTGGCCAACAGGGAGCCAGGGTGCTGCCCAGCCTCTGCTTGGGCGTCATGTAGGAGAGCTTGGGAGCTGCTCAGAGTTGTGCAGAGCCACTTCTTGAGCAACTCCTGAGTTGCTGAGAAGTGCTTTGAGCCACTTAGGAGAAGACAAGGGCTCTCCAGAGCAGGGTGGAGGAGCATCCAGCAGCCAGAAAGCTGTCTGCAAGCAGCAGAGGTTTGCCCCAAGCTGCTCAGCACACCCCACTGCCCCCAGATTGACTCAGGGCTCCATGGCCACTCACAGAGCTGTTGGCTCTTGGACACGTTCCCATCTCTCCTGGAGGTGCTGGAGCTTCCTCAGCAGTAGCTGTAGAAGCAAAAGGCCCTGTCAATCATCCATGTCCTCACAAATGTGTTGGGTCCCTGTCCTTCCTGTCCACAGTACCTTCTTGACCTCAACCTGCTCCTGCACAGCTTCTCTCAGCTCTGACCACTGCCTCCTCTGCAATGAAGCGGGACACACTGCGGGGAGCCATGGTGGGAACAGGTCCCGCCAGTCAGTCCCAGGGCACTGGGAGGTGAGCCAGGGCCAGGGCGGCCGGTACCCAGGTGTCCTGGGACTAGCACCATTGCTCCGCAGCTCTGGCCACCAGCCATGGATTTCTGGTGAGCACTCTCCAAACTCCTGCCCAGCACCACGTCCAGGAGCAGCCTCCTTTATAATCCCAGGGCACCTGTGTCACAGGCCCAGGGGCAAAAAGGGAAACCATGGGAAGAACTGGGGAGCCAAAGCGAGCTGGAGGGAGGACTGAGGAGCTCTGGAGTACCAAGGGGAGCTGTGGGGATGAGTGGGGAGCCCTGTGGAGCTGAGGCAAAGCCTGGGGAGGCCTGAGGGTCCAAGGTGAGGACTGGGCAGCCATAGCGAGCCCTGGGGCGCTGAAACAAGCCTAGAGGAGGACTGGGGAGCCCTGGGGAGGTCCTGAGCCAGGACCAGGGCAGCCGGCAGCCTGGTGAGCTGATGCGAGTCCTGGGAAAGACTGGTGAGGTCCAGGGAGCTGAGGCGAGGCCTCGGCAGAAGTGGGGAGCTCAGCGAGATGAGCAAAGATTTGCAAAGGAGTAGGGTGCTCTGGGAAGGAACGTGAGGACTGGGAGCCTTGTGGAACTGAGCTGAGCCCTGAGGATACCGTGGAAGTCTTGGTGTACCCTGGGGAGCAGAGGGAAATTCCTTGGGAAGGCTGGGGAACCTCGGGGAGCCAAGGTGAGTCCTGGTGAAGAATGGGGAGGCATGGGGGGTAAAGCGAGGCCTGAGCTGCACTGGGGAGCTGAGGTGATTCCTGGGCGGCTTTGGGGCACGAGGTGAGCCCTGGGGACTGGGCAAACCTGGGGTGTCCTGGGGAGCCAAGGAGATACTTTGGGAGTCTTGGGCAGTCCAAGGGAGATGAAGCGAGCCCTGGGAAGCCCTTTGGGGTGGGGGAGCCACACCCCAACTCCCACCCACCCTGTTGAAGGAGCCAGGGTGTGGGTCTGGGTGTGAGGGGTGGCAGCAGCACCTCAGGAAGGGGAAGGGCTAAAGTGGGGGGCGGTGCAGACGGGCTGGGAGAGCCATGGAGAGTGGGGGCTGCAGGCACTGAGTGATGGGGCCCATTGGGTGCCAGCGGTACACAGTGCTGCCCACCACCCCAGGGAGGGCTCCCCATTGTCCCTGGGGGTTCCAGCCCCCCGGGGCATGTCCCCCACTGCTTCCTGTTACCCCAGCAGTGTCCCCCCTTGTCACTAAGGGGGGGTCCCCAGGAAAGGCATCACCGATCACCCTCAGGGGTGCCCCCCAATCACCAACAGGGGTGTCTCCCCCAGTGCCAGGTAGGGGGTGCCCCTCATCATGCCAGGGTGGTGCCCACATCACCTCAAGGGTCTCCTCCCCATGGAGGTGTCCCCACACCCTCCCCCACACTGCACCAAGACCCCCCACCAAATTTCCATCACTTTATTTTGCAAAAACAGAAAAATCCCGTGTCCCTGACCCTGGGGTGACGGGGGTGTGGTTGGCCTGTAAACTTGGCGAGGGGACAGCTTGGACCCTGGTGGAAACGCAGAGGAAAAGTAACAGGTGAAAAGTGCTGCACTGGGGGGGCCCCGTGTAGTGTAACAAGCCCCCTCCCCCAGAGGGCTGTGCACCCCCCAAATGGGGGGAGAATTTGGAGCGGGCAGGGAGTCTCCTCTGTCTGTAACAGCCATTTTGGGGTTGGCAGTTACGTCGCAGGGGCAGTCGGGGTGTGACACCCCCCAAAGCTGCTGGAGGGGGTGTTGGGGGCAGGGAGGGGCACAGGGCAGGGCCCCCCCTCCCCAGCATTGAGATCACTGTGACTATGGCTTGGAACCTCCCCTCCCAGCAAGAGAGGGGGGCTGGGGGGAGGAGGGTGTCACCTCATGTCCCCCGTCTTTGGTCTCTATAGTGTTCTGTGCAGTGGGGCAGGGAGTCAGCAGTGGGGGAGGAGGATTTTGGGGTGTCCCCCCACACCAACGGCATCAAAAAGCAAAACCTGCAACCAGCGACAACCCTCCTTCCCGCTTTATAAAGTTAACCAGCAAATAAATTTCCCCCCCGGCATGGAGGGGGGGTCACACGTTCACCTCAGCAGTGTCTGGTAGTGGGGGGATGGGGGTGCCCCCACTAAATCCACCCTGTTTCAAATACATAAAGTCCTGGACACCAGGATGCTGCCCGGCTCAGCAAGGAGCGGGGAGTCCACGCCAGGGGTCCACCCCAGGGGCATCCGGGATTAATGGGAAGGGTAATTTCTGTCCTTGTTGCACCTTGTTTTGAGCTGCACCCCATGAACAGGCCCCTGCAAGCACCCCAAGACTCCCAAACTGTAGGGAACAATTATTTTGCAAATATTATAGGCCCAGGTGGAATTTCTCAGCCAAGCATATTTTAGTAACCATTTTGCAAGACCGGGTGTTCTACTTAAATGTAGGCACATAGAACAGGGCAAAAAGCCCCTGCTCACATCCCCCCAAAATCCTGGCCACAAATTCCCTCTCCTGTTCCCCATTGGTTGGTACTGCAGGGTTTACAGACCACCCGACGCCTGCCTCAGTTTGCATATTTCATTCATCTAATTCTGACAACCCCTTTCCGTTTATCGATCTCTTTAAAATATGGGGGTTTGGCTCCTTGGCTAATCTTCCCCCTAGATTAACTTTTTGAAATACAGGAATCAGTGTGCATTCTGGGATTACTTTGAAGAGACTTTGATTTACAGTAAGGATTCATAGTCTGATGTCTCGTGCTCATTCCCCCAGCTGGGGTCAGGCGCCAGGTCCCCAGTTTTGTAAAAACAACCTTTCTTTGTTAAAAGTTCCTTACACCCCGCAAGCTTCCCCCTCTCCCTGCCTCGACCCTCCCCGCAGCAGCCCCCTACACCGCTGCCCACTGTGGCACGGCCATCACCTCCCTGCGGCTGGTGCCAAGAGCAATTAGATGCTTAAGGAGACTTGTAACAAGCAATAAATGGCTTCAGCTGGATTCACATTGGATCGTGTGGAGTCCGTGGTTTTCGCACTCGCAATACGGGACGGAGGGGGCCGTTTTGGGAGCCCCACGGGCTTCCTCCCCAGCCCTTTCTCATTGTTCCCTGGGACAGGGTGGGACACGAGACTTCGCGGGCCCAGGAAAGCTCCCAGCCCAGGGCAAACTGACACTGAGCAGGACTCCGGCCCATCCAACCGCTCCCCGGGAGCACCCCCCAGGCCACGGGGACCCAGAGGGGACACTCACTGCAGACAGGAAATGGAGCCGTGTCTCCTCACCAGCATGTCCCTCTCCTGCACGTCAACACAGAGCAAGGACACTTGTCAAGCAGTGCCACGCAGTCGGGACAGCTGGAGTTGCACAGTGCCCCCGGCCTCTGCCTTGCACACGAGTATGGGCCACGCGTGGCTGTGAACTCCATGGAGCCCTCTCCCCAGGGGGACCCTCGCTGGCCGGGGCAGGGGCTGGCACAGGCTCTCCCCCTCAGCAGCTCTGCTTCCACCGCCTTCGGCAGCGCAGTCCCCGCTGCTTCTGCCCGCTCTGACCACTGCCGCCTCTGCAAAGCAAGCGGGACACGTTGCAGGGAGCCACACTGGGAAAAGGCCTCCCCTCTCTGCTGTCCTCCGCTGGGCTGGCGGGTGTGCACCAGTGTTTTCACTGGGAAGTCTTTCATATCTTGGCTCATTGGCATGTGAGACAGGAGAGGGTCGTGGCTTTCTTCTTGTCTCCTCCCTCTGCTCGCTTCTCACCGTAATTGGGATACTTGTGCATTTGTTCCAGAAATGAGGCAGAGTCAGGTGGTTGTAAGCCCCCCTACCCATTGGGACTGCAGTAGGACCCCGCTTTTGCACAAGCATGGTTAATGCCTTTATTTCAAGGATGTTGCCTTTGTTTAGCAAAGAAAGAGCTGGCCCCAGGGAAAAGGTACCGTTCTACCTCTGCAGCACTTATCCCTGTCGAGAGCCTCTGGGGAAGGATTAAGGGTCAGACAAATAAAGCGGATGTTGTTGTGGGTGTCCACTATAGGCCACCCAGCCAGGAGGATGACACTGATGAATTATTCTTTAAGGAACTAAGTGAAGCCACCAAATCATCTGCCCTCGTCCTTATGGGGACTTCAAATTGTGAGATGTCAACTGGGAATATCACACAGCCGGCACCAACAGGTCCAGAAGATTCCTGAAGCATCTGGACGATAACTGCTTGCTGCGGGTACTGAGGGAAATGACCAGGAAAGGTGCCTTCTGAGACCTGATTCTCACTAACAGAGAGGGTCTCGTGGGAGAAGTGGCGACTGGTGGCTCCCTTGGCCACAGCGACCATGAAGCAGTCAGGTGTAAAGTCTTTGCTCATGGGAGGAAGACTGCCAGCAAGACCTTAACACTAGATATGAGGAGAACAGGCTTCAGGTGGCTCAGAGAACTACTTAGTAAGATGCCCTGGGAAGACGCTTTTAAAGGCATTGGCGTCCATCAGTGTTGGTCATCTTTTAAACACCACCTACTAAAAGCACAGGACCAAGCAATTCCAAAATGCTGAAAATCTAGCAGGCGAGGCAAAAAGCCAGCTTGGTTCAGCAGGGATCTTCTTGAAACACAGCAAAAAAGAAAATTCCATGGTCCCTGTAAGCAGGTCAGGCAACATGGGAGGACTACAGAGATGCTGCTCGCCATTGTAGGGAGGAAATCAGCGCTGCCAAAGCTCAATTAGAATTGAGGCTGGCCAGTAATGGGAAGGACAATAAAAAAGGATTTTTAAATATATTAATGGCAAAAGGCGAACGAGAAATAACATTGGCCCATTACTTCATGACCATGGTCACCTTATTAACACGGACACAGACAAAGCCGAGAGCTTTAATGCTTGCTTTGCCTCGGTCTTCAACAGCGAAGATGGCCTCGGGGGCTTCCATAGCCCTGGGCTAGAGAACCATGGCTGCGTGAACAATAAACTCCCAATCAATCCGGGACTTGTACGGGATGTGCTCCTCCAGTAGATCCCTTCAAGTTGATGGGGCCTGATGGGGTTCATCCAAGGGTGCTTAAAGAGCTGGCTCGTGTCATAGGGAGACCTCTGCCTGTGATTTTTCATCGCTCCTGGGAATCTGGAGAGGTCCCGGAAGGCTGGAAGCTGCAAACGTTGTCCCAGTCTACAAGAAAGGCAAGAGGGGTGACCCTGGCAACTACAGGCCCGTCAGCCTCACTTCTGTGCCTGGCAAAACCATGGAGAAGATTATTCTGGGAGTTATTGAAAAACATCTGAACGACAACACAGTCATTGGTCCCAGCCAGCACAGGTTCATGAGGGGAAAGTCCTGCTTGACCAACTTAATTTCTTTCTACCCCAGGGTTACCCACCTAGCTGATCAAGAGAAGCACATTGGCGTGATCTTTTTGGATTTCAGTAAAGCTTTTGATAGTATCTCTCACAGTATCCTCCTGGACAAGATGTCCCACACACGGCTGGATAAACACACAATACAGTGGGTGAGCAATTGGCCGACAGGCCGTGCTCCAAGGGTTCTAGTTAAATGGGGTCACGTCTGGCTGGCGACCAGTCACCAGCGGGTTCCACAGGGATCCATCTTAGGGCCAGGACTCTTTAATGTCTTTATTAATGAGTTGGACTCTGGACTTGGGGGAATAATAAGTAAGTTCACCGATGACACAAAATTGGGAGGAGCTGTTGACACTCTGGAGGGCAGAGAGGCCCTGCAGAGGCATCTGGACAAATCGGAGAATTGGGCAATCACCAACCACATGAAATTTAACAAGGGCAAGTGCCGGATTTTGCACCGGGGACAAGGTCTGTCTTTGTCGTGAGGTGATCCTGCCTCCTCTCTGGCCGCCATTCTGAGCCCTGAGGTGATCTTGGTGCCCCTGCTGCCAGCATTTTCTGTTTTGAGGTGATCTTGGTGCCCCTGCTGCCACCATTTTCTGTTTTGAGGTGATCTTGGGGACCCTGCTGCCACCATTTTCTGTTTTGAGGTGATCTTGGTGCCCCTGCTGCCACCATTTTCTGTTTTGAGGTGATCTTGGTGCCCCTGCTGCCACCATTTTCTGTTTTGAGGTGATCTTGGTGCCCCTGCTGCCACCATTTTCTGTTTTGAGGTGATCCTGTGTGGCAGATGCACTCGACCCCCGCAGCCAAACCAGCAGCAGTTTGGTTCGGGCTCCAGAGGAGGGAAAGGCCTGGGCTGCAGCCGGGCCAAGAACTCCTTTGAGGACACCCACAAGGAAGCAGAACGGCGCACTGAACACCGATGAGTTGTGGGTGCAGGGAGTCTCGTCCGTACTTTTCCCACTGTAAGCAATTTGACTACAAGTCAACCACTTTATTCTATAAATAGCACAGCCTGGGTGCGCCTACTTTGAGCACTCTCTGCTAAACAAGTGGGCGGGGTGGCAATGGTTCTATTACTCACAGATCAGTGGAGGAGCCCAATTTAAGTTTCGTATTAATCGTTTAGCTTAAGTAAACGCACAATAAATGTAATGAATCATTTAGAAGTATAAGGTTGTAGGATTTTTAATATACTCCTTTCTTCGCGTTCCTTAGTAAGCTGCATTTGCTAAAATCTTAAGCAGTAGAGTTCTGCTGATATTTCCCAAAAGCAACTACAAACTACACTGAACACTTGCAAGATAAGGTCTAGTTTGCACTTTGCTGGGAAGAACAGCACTGACTGAGGAAATATAACGGTTCCAAGGCTGACACGGAGACGTTACAGACATCTGCAAAACGGGGCCTGTTTTGCACTTCGCTGGGGAGAAAGGATTTATTCAGACCAAGGAGTACCTGCAAGGCTACGGACCATAAACAATGTCTACAGCTAAACAAAACAAAGGCCCCTCTGAGATCAGTGAAAAAGATCCAATGAGAAGCAAGAAGACCCCAGAGTGAAATATTGATATTGGAATGAATCATGGTATGAACGGTCTCTAAAATATAGAAGTCTGTGATAGTTTTTTATACTCAGGTTGGTCCTCGGCACAGGTACCCATCTTGAGCCAGCCCTCCTGCTATTCTACTCCATCTTTTTTTTTAAAATTTTTTAAAAATTTTCTTCCTGAAAATTTTATTTCCTCGAAGTCTGCTCTGCATATGGTTATCAGGCCTAGCCTGAAAGTTTGTCTCTGGAGCTCTAAAATATAGACTGTGGAGCGAATGTTTATCAGGGAAGGAAGATGCCTGAACGTTTGCTTCGTGAACGGGTACAGGCTCCAGGAGAGAAGGTCAGCAGCATCCGGCTTGGTACATTCCCCCAAGCAGTAAATAAGAGAGTGATCCGGCCAACAAACTGTTCTAAGTTGCACTTCTCCTTGAGAAATCTGAACATTGCTCTGCAAGAAGCAGAACCCTAAATTACTCCCTGGCAACATCCTGCCAGTCCTGGTGCCGCCATTTTGAGCCCTGAGGTGACCTTGGTGCCCCTGGGGCCGCCATATTGTGTGCTGAGGTGATCCTGAGCCCGCGACAGCGAAACCCTGGCCGTATATACAGACTGGGCAACGAGATCCTTGAGAGCAGTTCCGCGGAGACAGATCTCCAGGTTCTGTTCCACGGCAAGTTGAACACGAGCCAACAGTGTCCCTGGCAGGCAAGAGGCCAACGTGTCCTGGGTGCATCCGGCACAGCATTGCGAGCCGGGCAGGGAGGGGATTGTCCCGCTCTGCTCTGCACTGGTGCGGCCTCACGTGAGGCACTGGGGGCAGTTCTGGGTGCCAGAGGACAAAAAGGATCTAAAGCTACTGGAGAGTGTCCAGAGGAGGCCACAAAGTTGGTGAAGGGTTTGGAGGGGAAGCCGTATGAGGAGCGATTAAATCAGTGGGTTTGTTCAGCTTGGAGGAGACTGAGGCCTCATGGCGGCTACAGCTTCCTCACAAGGGGAGGAGGGGAGGCAGGCGCTGAGCTCTTCTCTCTGGCCACCAACGGTAGAACCCGAGAGAATGCAGGAACATGTGCCAGGGGAAGTTCAGCTTGGACATTAGGAAAAGGTTCTTCACGCAGAGGGGGGTGCAGCACTGGAACAGGCTCCCCAGGGAGGTGTCATGGCCCCAGGCCTGGCAGGATTCAAGAAGCGACTGCGCAGCGCCCTCAGACACACGGTGTTGATACAGGCCGCGGAGCAAAGGCAGCGCCCGAGGGCAGCCGGGAGGGGCCGGCGCGGAGCGGAGCGCTGCGGCTGGAGTGCGCGGGTGGCCTGCTGGCTGCTCCTCGTCCCCTCCTGTCCCACAGGAGCACTTGCAGGTGACCAGCGGGGAGGCTGGGGTGTGATGGGGGGTGCGGGGCAGGGAGGGAGGGGAACACACACGCAGGTGAACTTGCCCCGTCAATATGTGTCCACGGCGGAGGGACTGGGCCTCTGGAGATCCCCCGGGCTGTTGGCTGCGCTGCACAGGGAACCCTGATGTGGGTGTGCAGGCGTAGCAAGATGGCTTTGGGGAAGGGGGTGGGAGGAGTGACCGTCACTCGTGTGGCTGGGGCCACTGTGTGGGACAGGAACTCAGGCGTGGGCTGCAGGGGGAACACTGGGCGCTGTGACGTTGGGCCCTGGCCGGTGTCACCATGGGGGTTCTCCTCTAGCCCCTGGCCCTCCTGGAGCCGTTCCTGTTCCCTCTCCTCTTCCAGGCAGAGCTCTTTGAGGGAAAGGCAGAGGGAGGCACAGCAGTGTCCTGGAAGAAGCAGCAGGAGCTGCAGGAAAGCATGGAGCAGCTCGGCATGGAGGTCAGTGTCCCCTCCTCTTCCCGTGTTCCCCCGGCAGTGGTGGCCGGGGCTGTGTCAGGGCCTCTGTGCCTCTGTGCGACTCCTCTTCCCTGAACCGTGCTGTTGTGCGCTGCTTAGAACACAACTGCCAGGAGCTTCAGCAGCTGGAGGGGCATCAATGGACGCCAGGTGACCGGTTGGAGGGAGGCGGCTGTTGCTTTCCTTCTAAGACGCTCTGCCTGTGCACCCGTACTTAGAGAGGACAGGTTCAGGGGAAGACGGGGAGCCACAACAACCACCCTCGCTTCCCATGGTATTCGCATCATGTGGAGCTACCTCACTCCTGCCTCTGCGCGTAGTATTTTGGGAAGGCAGTGAGGGCCTGGATATAAATCTCTTCAGAATGAGAGCAGAGGAGTTTCCTTTGAATCAAAGAAGGGCTGAGACTGCCAGCTTGGGTGGCACGACAAAGTTATTAAGGACATCCGTGTTCAGCAGGACCACGATGAGGACGGGGATCTGCAGGAAGGCGAGGAGCACAAGAAGTCTCCTGGGGGACAGGAGAGAGAGGTCAGGCAGAGCAGAGGGGCAAATTGGTCTCGAATCTTCCAACCACCCTCTCTGAACGGCACCATGGGACCTTGCACCGTGCTGGGCACAACGCTCCCTGCTCAGGACTGGGGTTAGGGGCATGGGCATCTCTCTCGGTTCTACTGTACGTCTGTCCGCTGGGCCCCAAAATCCCCCCTATGTGTCCCCCACGCTAGGGAGACAAAAACACAGAAACCTTTCACCCCAGACTAGTCCAGAGATACCTAATGCCCTTGGACCACAGGCATGGGCATCCCACTGCCTAGAGAAGAGTCCTGGCACCCTGAGCCCCTCAAGCAACCCACCTCAGCCAAGAAGTTCTCCGGTGCCACCTCGATGCCAGCTGCTCCTCCTACAGACCAAGGCTCAGCAGGGACATGTGTTGGGCTGTGCCAGGTGGGCTAGGTTTGGGGGCTCAGACCCCCACCCTCATCCCCGCTGACACCCGCACCCCCATTCAATGTTCCCCGGACACCGTGCAGACCCTTGCCTGCCCAAGGCCCGCAGCCGGGCTGTCTGTCCTACCAGCCGCACGGCCACCATCTCCTCTAGCAGCGCCTCATCTGGGTCGTTTCCCTGCGCCATCTTCCCTCTGCTACGGACACCACGGGGTTCTGGGCTGTGAGAAGAGACCTCGGCCGGTGTGACGACCTCCTGCTCGGCCAACAGGGAGCCAGGGTGCTGCCCAGCCTCCGCTTGGGGGTCATGTAGGAGAGCTTGGGAGCTACTCAGAGTTGTGCAGAGCTGCTTTTTGAGCAACTCCTGAGTTGCTAAGAAGTGGTTTGAGCCACTGAGGAGAAGACAAGGGCTCTCCAGAGCAGGCTGGAGGAGCATCCGGCAGCCAGAAAGCTGTCTGCAAGCAGCAGAGGTTTGCCCCAAGCTGCTCAGCACACCCCACCCCACTGCCCCCAGATTCACTCAGGGCTTCATGGCCACTCACAGAGCTGTTGGCTGTTGGAGACATTCCGATCTCTCCTGGAGGTGCTGGAGCTTCCTCAGCAGCAGCTGTAGAAGCAAAAGGCCCTGTCAATCATCCATGTCCCCACAAATGTGTTGGGTCCCTGTCCCTCCTGTCCCCAGTACCTCCTTGACCTCAACCTGCTCCTGCACAGCTTCTCTCAGCTCTGACCACTGCCTCCTCTGCATAGCAAGCGGGACACATTTTGGGGAGCCATGGTGGGAACAGGCCCCTCCAGTCAGTCCCAGGGCACTGGGAGGTGAGCCAGGGCCAGGGCAGCCGGCATTCTTGGGAGCTGATGCGAGTCCTGGAAAAGACTGGTGAGGTCCAGAGAGCTGAGGTGAGGCCTCGGCAGAACAGGGGAGCTGAGTGAGATATGCAAGAGATCTGCAAATGACTGGGGAGCCCAGATGAGCCCTAGAGTAGATTGGGGAGAAGTGGGAACCAAGGCGAGGACTGGGGAGCCCTGAGGATCTGAGGCGATGCCTTGGGAGTACGGGGGATCCCTGGGGTGTGGAGGAGAGCCCTAGGGAGGAGTGGGGAGCCCTGAGGAGCAGAGGCAGACCCTGGAGAGGACTTGAGAGCCTTGGGGAACCGAGCTGAGCCCTGGGGTTACCATGGAAGTCTTGGTGTACCCTGGGGAGCAGAGGGAAAATCCATGGGAGGGCTGGGGAACCTTGGGGAGCCAAGGTGAGTCCTGGTGAAGAATGAGGAGCCCTGGGGAGACGTACCCCTGTACCTTCTTGACCTCAACCTGCTCCTGAACAGCTTCTCTCAGCTGTGACCACTGCCTCCTCTGCATAGCAAGCGGGACACATTGCCTTGGGGAACTGAGCTGAGCCCTGGGGATCCCATGGAACTCCTGGGGTACCCTGAGGAGTAGAGGGAAAATCCTTGGGAAGGCTGGGGAACCTCGGGGAGCCAAGGTGAGTCCTGGTGAAGAATGGTGAGCCCTGGGGGAACGAAGCGGGGCCTGAGCTGCACTGGGGAGCCGAAGTGTTTCCTGGGCGACTTTGGGGCACAGAGTGAGCCCTGGGGACTGGGCAAACCTGGGGTGTCCTGGGGAGCCAAGGAGATACTTTGGGAGTCTTGGGCAGTCCAAAGGAGATGAAGCGAGCCCTGGGAAGCCCTTTGGGGTGGGGGAGCCACACCCCAACTCCCACCCACTCTGTTGAAGGAGCCAGGGTGTGGGTCAGGGTGTGAGGGGTGGCAGCAGCACCCCAGGAAGGGGAAGGGCTAAAGTGGGGGGCGGTGCAGACGGGCTGGGAGAGCCATGGAGAGTGGGGGCTGCAGGCACTGAGTGATGGGGCCCACTGGGTGCCAGCGGTACACAGTGCTGCCCCACCACCCCAGGGAGGGCTCCCCATTGTCCCTGGGGGTTCCAGCCCCCCGGGCATGTCCCCCACTGCCTCCTGTTACCCCAGTAGTGTCCTCCCTTGTCACTAAGGGGGGGTCCCCAGGAAGGGCATCACCCATCACCCTCAGGGGTGCACTCCAATCACCAACAGGGGTGTCTCCACCAGTGCCAGGTAGGGGGTGCCCCTCATCATGCCAGGGTGGTGCCCACATCACCCCAAGGGTCTCCTCCCCATGGAGGTGTCCCCACACCCTCCCCCACACTGCACCAAGACCCCCCACCAAATTTCCATCACTTTATTTTGCAAAACCAGAAAAATCCCCTGTCCCCGACCCTGGGGTGAGGGGGGTGTGGGTGGCCTGTAAACGTGACGAGGGGACAGCTTGGACCCTGGTGGAAACGCAAAGGAAAAATAACAGGTGAAAAGTGCTGCACTGGGGGGGCCCTGTGTAGTGTAACAAGCCCCCTCCCCCAGACGGCTGTGCACCCCCAAAATGGGGCGAGAATTTGGAGCGGGCAGGGAGTCTCCTCTGTCTGTAACAGACATTTTGGGGTTGGCAGTTACGTCGCAGGGGCAGTCGGGGTGTGACACCCCCCAAAGCTGCTGGAGGGGGTGTTGGGGGCAGGGAGGGGCACAGGGCAGGGCCCCCCCTCCCCAGCATTGAGATCACTGTGACTATGGCTTGGAACCTCCCCTCCCAGCAAGAGAGGGGGGCTGGGGGGAGGAGGGTGTCGCCTCATGTCCCCCCATCTTTTGTCTCTATAGTGTTCTGTGCAGTGGGGCAGGGAGTCAGCAGTGGGGGAGGAGGATTTTGGGGTGTCCCTGCACACCAACGGCATCAGAAAGCAAAACCTGCAAGCAGCGACAAACCTCCTTCCCCCTTTATAAAGTTAACCAGGAAATAAATTTCCCCCCCCGGCATGGAGGGGGGGTCGCACCTTTGCCCCAGCAGTGTCTGGTGGGGGGGGAATGGGCCCCGTAAATCCACCCAGTTTCCAATAAATAAAGTCCTGGACACCAGGATACCCCCCGGCTCAGCAAGGAGGGGGGAATCCACTTCGGGAGGCCACCCTAGGGGCCTCAGGGATTAATGGGGGGGGCAATATTTGTCCTTGTTGCAAGGAGCCTTGTAACTAGCAATAAATGGCTTCAGCTGGACTCACATTGGATCGTGTGGATTCCGCGGTTTTCGTACTCGCAATATGGGACGGAGGGGGCTGTTTTGGGAGCCCCACAGGCTTCCTCCCCAGCCCTTTGTCATTGCTCCCTGGGGCAGGGTGGGACACGAGACTTGTACGGGATGTGCTCCTCCAGTAGATCCCTACAAGTTGATGGGGCCTAATGCATTGGATCACAGGCACGGGCATCCCACTGCCTAGGGAGGAGTCCTGGCACCCTGAGCCCCTCAAGCAACCCACCTCAGCCAAGAAGTGCTCTGGTGTCACCTCGATGCCAGCTGCTCCTCCTACAGACCAAGGCACAGCAGGGACATGTGTTGGGTTGTGCCAGGTAGACGAAGTTTGGGGGCTCAGACCCCCTCCCTCATCCCCGCTGACACCCGTGTCCCCATTCAATGTTCCCTGGGCACCATGCAGACCCTTCCCTGCCCAAGGCCCGCAGCCGGGCTGTCTGTCCTACCAGCCGCACGGCCACCATCTCCTCTAGCAGCGCTTCGTCTGGGTCATTTCCCTGCGCCATCTTCCCTCTGCTACGGACACCAGGGGTTCTGGGCTGTGAGAAGAGACCTCGGCCGGTGTGACGACCCCCTGCTTGGCCAACAGGGAGCCAGAGTGCTGCCCAGCCTCTGCTGGGGCTGGCACCAGGCACCCCCGGCATCCCAGCACTGCACATACCCACCCCACCAGTCCTGCCCCTGGCTTGGGGGGCATGTAGGAGAGACTGGGAGCTGCTCAGAGTTGTGCAGAGCTGCTTCTTGAGCAACTCCTGAGTTGCTGAGAGCTGTTTTGAGCCACGCAGGAGAAGACAAAGGCTCTCCAGAGCAGGCTGGAGGAGCGGCCAGCAGCCAGAAAGCTGTCTGCAAGTAGCAGAGGTTTGCCCCAAACTGCTCAGCACACCCCACCCCACTGCCCCCACCCATCCCCACTGCCCCCAGATTCACTCAGGGCTCCATGGCCACTCACAGATCTGTTGGCTCTTGGACACATTCCCATCTCTCCTGGAGGTGCTGGAGCTTCTTTGTCAGCAGCTGCACAAGCAAAATGCCCTGTGAAGAGTCTGTGCCCGCACAAACGTGTGGATCATGTGGAGTCCGTGGTTTTCATACTCGCAATACGGGAAGGAGGGGGCTGTTTTGGGAGCCCCACAGGCTTCCTCCCCGGCCCTTTGTCATTGCTCCCTGGGGCAGGGTGGGACACGAGACTTGTACGGGATGTGCTCCTCCAGTTGATCCCTACTAGTTGATGGGGCCTAATGCATTGGACCACAGGCACGGGCATCCCACTGCCTAGGGAGGAGTCTTGGCACCCCGAGCCCCTCAAGCAACCCACCTCAGCCAAGAAGTGTCACCTCCAAGGGTTCTAGTTAAATGGGGTCACGTCTGGCTGGCGACCACTCACCAGCGGGTTCCACAGGGATCCATCTTAGGGCCAGGACTCTTTAATATCTTTATTAATGAGTTGAACTCATGACTTGAGGAAATAGTAAGTAAGTTCGTCGATGACACAAAATTGGGAGGAGCTGTTGACACTCTGGAGGGCAGAGAGGCCCTGCAGAGGCATCTGGACAAATCGGAGAATTGGGCAATCACCAACCACATGAAATTTAACAAGGGCAAGTGTCGGATTTTGCACCGGGGACAAGGTCTGTCTTTGTCGTGAGGTGATCCTGCCTCCTCTCTGGCCGCCATTCTGAGTCCTGAGGTCACCCCCTGGGGCCCCCATTTTCTGTTTTGAGGTGATCCTGTGTGGCAGATGCACTCGACCCCCGCAGCCAAACCAGCAGCAGTTTGGTTCGGGCTCCAGAGGAGGGAAAGGCCGGAGCCACCCCGTGGCCAAAGGCATTGTGCATTGCTCCAGGGTGGAGACCCTGGCATGACAGATGAAGGATAGAAAAGGTGAGAGGAGAAGGGAAGAGTGAGAGTAGTGGATTTCACACATTGTTTATGTAGTCTTCATCTAGTCTAGCGGAGATATGAGCTGCACAGTCACGCATTCCACAATAGCAATGTCAAGCATCAAAACCAAGAAACAACAAATTAACATCGTAGTAATATCTAAAAGCCATTTTCACCAATCTGTGAGTCCCAATGATTCCAGAAGAGAGCTGAACCAAGGCCCAGGCCTCAAGCTGTGAAACACAGTGAATGACAGACAATCACTCCAGGGGTCCAATTCAATTATGAATTTTACTAAAAATACGTGTTGGAATACTGGTTACAGTGACTAGTGGCTTGGCAAAAGTATTTTATGATATCACAGAAGTTATCAACACATTAACAGCAAAAGTCCTTCTACAAGCAATGTATTGGCAACCATTAGTAGCTATAATACAAAACTTAACAAGAATCCAAGAGCAGAGCTTAAGATGATGTTACTCTTATATGTTCAAAAGGAAAAGAGAGAAAGAGAGTGATAGAGAGGGAAGGACAGCTAAGGTATAAGGAGAGACAAAGAAATAGGGATATAGAAAAAAGGAGAGAAGGAGAGAGCAGAGAGGAAAGAAGAAAGGAAAGGGTGAGGGATCCAGCCACTCTTACGACTCCGCAACGTGGTGTATGATGATGTGTGTCCTCCGGTGTCCCACGGCGAGGATGCTGGGGTTTGTAGTTCAGGAGCGCAGCGTCCTCCGTGTAAGGAACATTTAAGGAAGAACTGTTGTTTTTACGTAACTGAGGACCTGGCACCTGACCCCGGCACAGGGGGAAGGACCAAGAGACATTGGACTATGAATTCTGGATGTAAAACACAGTCTCTTCCCAGAATACATACTGATACCTGTATTTACAAGTTAATTTAGGGGGAAGGGTAGCCAAAGTGCCAGGAATCCATATTGATAAGGGGAAGGGTATTGTATGCTTCGGGGTAGTCTGTAAACCCTGAAGTACCCAACCAATGGGGAACAGGGGAGGGAAATTGCAGCCGGGAGTTTGGGGGGATATAAGCAGGGGCTTTTTGCCCTGTTAGGTGTGCCTACCTTTAGGTAGAACACCCGGTCTTGCAAAATCGTTACTAAAATACGCTTTGCTGAGAGATCCTGCTTGGGCCTCTTATATCTGCAAAATAACTGTTTCCTACAGGTCTGGGGGCTCGCCCGGGATTCGATGTCGTCATCTCGGGGGTCCCTATCGCCGAAGGACGGGAAGGCGCACCCCGTTGATTTCAACGGTCCTGTGGATCATCGGCAGGGACTCCAGGAGAGACCGACAGAAATCCTGAGGCTGTATTGAAAAAGGCAGATCTCTGCAAACCATAGGGGAAAGGGTAAAGAAAAAGCGGTAGGCACAATACGAGCGACCAGGCAACTCTGTGCACGGACCAAGGTAAGCAAACAGACTGTTAAGTACTACCTTGGTGGTCGGGGGCATTCTGAGAGGAGGGATGAGGCGGAAGGAGAAGCCTTGGGACTCAGAATGGGAAATGTAAAGGAAAAATTCTAGGCCTAAGAAGGATAAATAGAAATTGATAAAGTATTGTGCTCTTGTCTGGACAAAAGAGCCCTTAATAGAGCAGAAGGTATTCCGGCCAAAATACGGATCCGGTTGACGATTGAATATGCCAAGATCTAAATTGGTAAAATTAAAAAAACTGTAGGGGGTTTAAATCTTCCTCCATACCAGGGTGGGTTCAAGTCCCTCCCTTGCTGCAGCATGTTTTTGAGTGCAAAGTGTGTGGCCTGATCAGTGTAAAGTGCACATAAAAGGAGCTTCAAGTCTCTCATGAGAATGGGAAAATATCCTTTAGACAGAAACCGTTGACCAAGTCTGAGACTAGGATTGGGCCCAGCCGCAGCTAAACTCCTCTCTGAAGGAGTTTAGAAAGCAAGGGGGTCCTTTCTGAACCTCGTGACTCAACGGAAGGGTCTTCCTGACTTTTTTAGTGATGGGGAAATAAAACTCGGCATAGAAAGGGGACGCTCTTGGCTGAGGTATTGCAAAATTGGGAAAATATTTATGGTACAGTAAGTCTGTCAAGAAAAGCACGCAATGACCTTATACTGAGAAGACTGGTGAATTGTAACTAAAAATCACCTAGAAAACAGATGTCCTGGACAAACGAATTACTGGTTATGTATAGGATGGTTTGGCATATGACCACCATAAAGAGGATGGTCAAAAACAAGTATAAAAACGTAGAGAAAGAATTTTAGCTCCAGTTGTGAGTAATTTAACTAAGGCGCTTGCAGAACTGGTCTCTGCAACACCCTACGCTCTGCTCTCTGTATCACCTCTTGATTGCCTCCCCAGCTGTCTTTGTTGTCCTTACTGCTTTTGCTGGGCTTTACCCTGGGATTGCTAAAGTTATTTTGCAGAGCAGCCAGCAGCAGATGTGTGTGTGTGTGTGTGTGTAGGGGAAGAAGTGTGAGGGAGGGGGGAATGTGCGTGTGAATACCCTCCAGTGCATGGATGCACCTATCACCCCTGGGACCCTGGAGATTTGATTATGTGAGGAAACCAAAGAAAGTTAAGGGAAGATGGGGATCGATGTGCATCATTATTTTCTCTTTTTTTTTCTTGGGATATAATCCATCCTGAGCTGATGTTAAGCTGTTATTGAGAGAGTTGGTCTGTCCAGAAAGATCATTTAAAAGAATGTGGGGTTAACCCTACAGACAGGGGGAAACTGGACTGCCTGGCCCCAAGGTGATTCTAATTGAGGTTATAATAATCAAACAAATGGAGATAACTGCCAAACAGTGGTTAAAAATCTGAGCTTTTGAGGAGATAAGAGTAAACTGAACTGAAGTGCAGGAATGTAGACAGAAGCCAGCACCCACTGGGGAAGATTTTGATAGGCTTTGTAGCAAGTGTGTTTGTGGATCTATGGAAGTATTTCAAAGAGCATGTGCCAGGTTGGCAGGAAGAATTTGCAAAAATTCTGAGTGTGGTCATGTTTGCGTATGATGGTTGGGAAGAGAAGCAAAAAGTTGAAGGAGACTGATTTGTTAGCAGCAGCTTTAGCTAGGAATTTGCAAGTGAAAGATAAAGACTGGAAGGGGAAAAAAACTGCGGAGGAGTTAGATCGAAGTCAGTGATAAAAGTGAGAGAATGAGAGAAAATGGAATGCTATTATTGTGGAAATCCGGGATATTTACCCCTAGGGCAGCAACCATTCGAAATGACTAAAAGAAGACAACTCAATACACTTTGGAAAATCAGAGGAGCTGGAAATGGTTTTGGTGGTGGTTTTTTTTATGTGGGGAAACTTGTTTAAATCGCAAAAGGGCATATAATTGGTAAAGCAGGAGGTCGTGCCCTTGGACCACAGGTACGGCCATCCCACTGCCTAGGGAAGAGTCCTGGCATCCCCAGCCCCTCGAGCAACCCACCTCAGCCAAGAAGTGCTCCGGTGCCACCTCGATGCCAGCTGCTCCTCCTACAGGCCAAGGCACAGCAGGGACATGTGTTGGGCTGTGCCAGGTGGGCGAGGTTTGGGGGCTCAGACCCCCTCCCTCATCCCCGCTGACATCTGCACCTCCTTTCTGTGTGCCCCGGGGCCCTATTAAAGGCGGCAGATCCCTGCAAACCATAGGGGTAAGGATACAGGAAAAAGTGGTAGGCACAATACAGGCGACCAGGTTGTGGTTTAGTCTGGACAAAGGAGCCCATAGTAGGGCAGAAGGTATTCTGGCCAAAATACGGATCCAATGACGATTGGCTATGCCAAGATCTAAATTTGTGTGTAATGCTTTTCTGGCGTTTCTTCTGTTTCTTGACAAGTCAATGAAGAGGGGATATTTGCTGTCCCGTCTCACTCAGTGGATAAGGGCAAGCTTAACTTTTTCACGCTGTCTGCCGTAACCAGCAGTAACGGCAATTACTCGAGAGGTTCAAGCAAATCACAAATTTACAGCCAATAGTGGCTGGTCAAAACTTGTAACTATACCCTCAAACTTAACAGAATTTCAGCGACAAAACTCATAATCTTATTACCCTTACGTGGGCAGAATGAAGATAGAAACACAGGGAGGAAGAGAAAGAGAGAAGAGAAGGTATCCCCACCCTGAGATCCAGCAACAGTCTCTGCTGTCCTCCGGAGCTGGGTGTGCACCGGTGGCCCGAGTGCACAGTCTGAAATATTTTAGTTCCTTTGCATGTCAGATACGGGAGGGTGGTGGTTTTCTTCTTGTCTCCTCCCTCCACTTGCTTCTCATGGTAATTAGGGTACTCGTGCATTTGTTCCCAAAATGAGTCCGTGGTCCTCTGGGAGTCTCTGGTGGTCGCAATTCCCCGTAGCCGTCGTGACCGCAGTAGTACCCCACTTTTGCACAAGCATGGTTAGTGCCTTTATGTCCAAGATGTTGCCTTTGTTTTGCAAAGAAGTTGGCCCCAAGGAAAAGGCACCCTTCTGCCTCTGCAGCACTTACCTCTTCCTGCCTACCAGAGTTGTAAAGCAAGTCATTTGAGGCAAAACAGAGGACACATACTCTGTCTCTCAGTTTGCTACCTGTCTGCGGGTGGTCATTATGACTCCCCGTGTTCTCGTGAACCTGTACAGGGCACACAGAGGTGCACAGGCAGAGCCGTCCAGGGGAGAGCACAGGCAGCAGGGAAAGCAGCAGCCACCTCCCTCTGACCCGTCAGCTGACGTGAGTTGACAAGGTCACACACGTGTCCTGCAATCACCGATTTCTTTATTCTCTTTCTAGTTTCATTTCAAAAAAATGTTACCTCGCTGGGCAGCTCCTAAGGGCAGCCGCCAGCTTGGGTCGTAGGACAAAGTTATTAAGGACATTCGTGTTCAGCAGGACCACGATGAGGACGGCGATCTGCAGGAAGGCGAGGAACACAAGAAGTCTCCTGAGGGACAGGAGAGAGAGGTCAGGCAGAGCAGAGGGGCAAATTGGTCTCAGCTCTTCCAACCACCTTCCTTGAATGGCACCATGGGACCTTGCACCGTGCTGGGCACAACGCTCCCTGCTCAGGAGTGAGGTTCGGGGCATGGGGATCTCTCTCAGTTCTACTGTACGTCTGTCCCCTGGGCCCCAAAATCCCCTCTAGGAGCCCCCCAAGCTAGGGAGAAATAAACACTGAACCTTTCACCCCAGACTAGTCCACAGGTGCCTAATGCCCCTGGACCACAGGCATGGGCATCCCACTGTGAAGGGAAGAGTTCTGGCACCCCGAGCCCCTCGAGCAACCCACCTCAGCCAAGAAGTGCTCCGGTGCCACCTCGATGCCAGCTGCTCCTCCTACAGGCCAAGGCTCAGCAGGGACATGTGTTGGGCTGTGCCAGGTGGGGGTTTGGGAGTTCAGACCCCCTCCCTCATCCCCGCTGACACCCGTGTCCCCATTCAATGTTCCCTGGGCACCATGGAGACCCTTCCCTGCCCAAGGCCCGCAGCCGGGCTGTCTGTCCTACCAGCCGCACGGCCACCATCTCCTGTAGCAGCGCCTCATCTGGGTCGTTTCCCTGCGCCATCTTCCCTCTGCTACGGACACTGAGGGATTCTGGGCTGTGACAAGACACATCGGATGGCGTGACAACCCCCTGCTTGGCCAACAGGGAGCCAGGGTGCTGCCCAGCCTCTGCTGGGGCTGGCACCAGGCTCCCCCGGCATCCCAGCACTGCACAGACCCACCCCACCCGTCCTGCCCCTGGCTTGGGGGGCATGTAGGAGAGCTTGGGAGCTGCTCAGAGTTGTGCAGAGCTGCTTCTTGAGCAGCTCCTGAGTTGCTGAGAGGTGTTTTGAGCCACTTAGGAGAAGAAAAGGGCTCTCCAGGGCAGGCTGGAGGAGCATCCAGCAGCCAGAAAGCTGTCTGCAAGCAGCAGAGGTTTGCCCCAAGCTGCTCAGCACACCCCACCCCACTGCCCCCAGATTCACTCAGGGCTTCATGGCCACTCACAGAGCTGTTGGCTGTTGGACACGTTCCCATCTCTCCTGGAGGTGCTGGAGCTTCCTCAGCAGTAGCTGTAGAAGCAAAAGGCCCTGTCAATCATCCATGTCCCGACAAACATGTTGGGTCCCTGTCCTTCCTGTCCACAGTACCTTCTTGACCTCAACCTGCTCCTGCACAGCTTCTCTCAGCTCTGACCACTGCGTCCTCTGCAATGAAGCGGGACACATTGCGGGGAGCCATGGTGGGAACAGGTCCCGCCAGTCAGTCCCAGGGCACTGGGAGGTGAGCCAGGGCCAGGGCGGCCGGCACCCGGGTGTCCTGGGGCCAGCACCATTGCTCCGCAGCTCTGGCCACCAGCCATGGATTTCTGGTGAGTACTCCCCAAACTCCTGCCCAGCACCACGTCCAGGAGCAGCCTGCTTTATAATCCCAGGGCACCTGTGTCACAGGCCCAGGGGCAAAAAGGGAAACCATGGGAAGAACTGGGGAGCCAAAGCGAGCTGGAGGGAGGACTGAGGAGCTCTGAACTGCCAAGGAGAGCTGTGGGGAGGAGTGGGGAGCCCTGTGGAGCTGAGGCAAAGCCTGGGGAGGCCTGAGGGTCCAAGGTGAGGACTGGGCAGCCATAGCGAGCCCTGGGGCACTGAAACAAGCCTAGAGGAGGAGTGGGGAGCCGAGGTGAACCCTGAGGGAGACTGCAGAGCCCTGGGGAGGTCCTGAGCCAGGACCAGGGCAGCCGGCAGCCTGATGAGCTGATGCGAGTCCTGGGAAAGACTGGTGAGGTCCAGGGAGCTGAGGCGAGGCCTCGGCAGAACTGGGGAGCTCAGCGAGATGAGCAAAGATTTGCAAAGGAGTAGGGTGCTCTGGGAAGGAACGTGAGGACTGGGAGCCTTGGGGAACTGAGCTGAGCCCTGAGGATACCGTGGAAGTCTTGGTGTACCCTGGGGAGCAGAGGGAAATTCCTTGGGAAGGCTGGGGAACCTCGGGGAGCCAAGGTGAGTCCTGGTGAAGAATGGGGAGGCATGGGGGGTAAAGCGAGGCCTGAGCTGCCCTGGGGAGCTGAGGTGTTTCCTGGGCGGCTTTAGGGCACGAGGTGAGCCCTGGGGACTGGGCAAACCTGGGGTGTCCTGGGGAGCCAAGGAGATACTTTGGGAGTCTTGGGCAGTCCAAGGGAGATGAAGCGAGCCCTGGGAAGCCCTTTGGGGTGGGGGAGCCACACCCCAACTCCCACCCACCCTGTTGAAGGAGCCAGGGTGTGGGTCTGGGTGTGAGGGGTGGCAGCAGCAGCCCAGGAAGGGGAAGGGCTAAAGTGGGGGGCGGTGCAGACGGGCTGGGAGAGCCATGGAGAGTGGGGGCTGCAGGCACTGAGTGATGGGGCCCATTGGGTGCCAGCGGTACACAGTGCTGCCCCACCACCCCAGGGAGGGCTCCCCATTGTCCCTGGGGGTTCCAGCCCCCCGGGGCATGTCCCCCACTGCTTCCTGTTACCCCAGCAGTGTCCCCCCTTGTCACTAAGTGGGGGTCCCCAGGAAGGGCATCACCCATCACCCTCAGGGGTGCACTCCAATCACCAACAGGGGTGTCTCCACCAGTGCCAGGTAGGGGGTGCCCCTCATCATGCCAGGGTGGTGCCCACATCACCCCAAGGGTCTCCTCCCCATGGAGGTGTCCCCACACCCTCCCCCACACTGCACCAAGATCCGCTTATCGATCTCTTTAAAATATGGGGGTTTGGCTCCTTGGCTAATCTTCCCCCTGGATTAACTTTTTGAAATACAGAAATCACTGTGCATTCTGGGATTACTTTGAAGAGACTTTGATTTACAGTAAGGATTCATAGTCTGATGTCTCGTGGTCATTCCCCCCAGCTGGGGTCAGGGGCCAGGTCCCCAGTTTTGTAAAAACAACCTTTCTTTGTTAAAAGTTCCTTACACCCCGCAAGCTTCCCCCTCTCCCTGCCTCGACCCTCCCCGCAGCAGCCCCCTACACCGCTGCCCACTGTGACACCCAACCGCTCCCCGGGAGCACCCCCCAGGCCACGGGGACCCAGAGGGGACACTCACTGCAGACAGGAAATGGAGCCGCGTCTCCTCACCAGCATGTCCCTCTCCTGCACGTCAACACAGAGCAAGGACACTTGTCAAGCAGTGCCACGCAGTCGGGACAGCTGGAGTTGCACAGTGCCCCCGGCCTCTGCCTTGCACACGAGTATGGGCCACGCGTGGCTGTGAACTCCATGGAGCCCTCTCCCCAGGGGGACCCTCGCTGGCCGGGGCAGGGGCTGGCACAGGCTCTCCCCCTCAGCAGCTCTGCTTCCACCGCCTTCGGCAGCGCAGTCCCCGCTGCCTCTGCCCGCTCTGACCACTGCTGCCTCTGCAAAGCAAGCGGGACACATTGCAGGGAGCCACACTGGGAAAAGGCCTCCCCTCTCTGCTGTCCTCCGCTGGGCTGGCGGGTGTGCACCAGTGTTTTCACTGGGAAGTCTTTAACATCTTGGCTCATTGGCATGTGAGACAGGAGAGGGTCGTGGCTTTCTTCTTGTCTCCTCCCTCTGCTCGCTTCTCACCGTAATTGGGATACTTGTGCATTTGTTCCAGAAATGAGGCAGAGTCAGGTGGTTGTAAGCCCCCCTACCCATTGGGACTGCAGTAGGACCCCGCTTTTGCACAAGCATGGTTAATGCCTTTATTTCAATGATGTTGCCTTTGTTTAGCAAAGAAAGAGCTGGCCCCAGGGAAAAGGTACCGTTCTACCTCTGCAGCACTTATCCCTGTCGAGAGCCTCTGGGGAAGGATTAAGGGTCAGACAAATAAAGCGGATGTTGTTGTGGGTGTCCACTATAGGCCACCCAGCCAGGAGGATGACACTGATGAATTATTCTTTAAGGAACTAAGTGAAGCCACCAAATCATCTGCCCTCGTCCTTATGGGGACTTCAAATTGTGAGATGTCAACTGGGAATATCACACAGCCGGCACCAACAGGTCCAGAAGATTCCTGAAGCATCTGGACGATAACTGCTTGCTGCGGGTACTGAGGGAAATGACCAGGAAAGGTGCCTTCTGAGACCTGATTCTCACTAACAGAGAGGGTCTCGTGGGAGAAGTGGCGACTGGTGGCTCCCTTGGCCACAGCGACCATGAAGCAGTCAGGTGTAAAGTCTTTGCTCATGGGAGGAAGACTGCCAGCAAGACCTTAACACTAGATATGAGGAGAACAGGCTTCAGGTGGCTCAGAGAACTACTTAGTAAGATGCCCTGGGAAGACGCTTTTAAAGGCATTGGCGTCCATCAGTGTTGGTCATCTTTTAAACACCACCTACTAAAAGCACAGGACCAAGCAATTCCAAAATGCTGAAAATCTAGCAGGCGAGGCAAAAAGCCAGCTTGGTTCAGCAGGGATCTTCTTGAAATACAGCAAAAAAGAAAATTCCATGGTCCCTGGAAGCAGGTCAGGCAACATGGGAGGACTACAGAGATGCTGCTCGCCATTGTAGGGAGGAAATCAGCGCTGCCAAAGCTCAATTAGAATTGAGGCTGGCCAGTAATGTGAAGGACAACAAAAAAGGATTTTTAAATATATTAATGGCAAAAGGCGAACGAGAAATAACATTGGCCCATTACTTCATGACCATGGTCACCTTATTAACACGGACACAGACAAAGCCAAGAGCTTTAATGCTTGCTTTGCCTCGGTCTTCAACAGCGAAGATGGCCTCGGGGGCTTCCATAGCCCTGGGCTAGAGAACCATGGCTGCGTGAACAATAAACTCCCAATCAATCCGGGACTTGTACGGGATGTGCTCCTCCAGTAGATCCCTTCAAGATGATGGGGCCTGATGGGGTTCATCCAAGGGTGCTTAAAGAGCTGGCTCGTGTCATAGGGAGACCTCTGCCTGTGATTTTTCATCGCTCCTGGGAATCTGGAGAGGTCCCGGAAGGCTGGAAGCTGCAAACGTTGTCCCAGTCTACAAGAAAGGCAAGAGGGGTGACCCTGGCAACTACAGGCCCGTCAGCCTCACTTCTGTGCCTGGCAAAACCATGGAGAAGATTATTCTGGGAGTTATTGAAAAACATCTGAACGACAACACAGTCATTGGTCCCAGCCAGCACAGGTTCATGAGGGGAAAGTCCTGCTTGACCAACTTAATTTCTTTCTACCCCAGGGTTACCCACCTAGCTGATCAAGAGAAGCACATTGGCGTGATCTTTTTGGATTTCAGTAAAGCTTTTGATAGTATCTCTCACAGTATCCTCCTGGACAAGATGTCCCGCACACGGCTGGATAAACACACAATACAGTGGGTGAGCAATTGGCCGACAGGCCGTGCTCCAAGGGTTCTAGTTAAATGGGGTCACGTCTGGCTGGCGACCAGTCACCAGCGGGTTCCACAGGGATCCATCTTAGGGCCAGGACTCTTTAATGTCTTTATTAATGAGTTGGACTCTGGACTTGGGGGAATAATAAGTAAGTTCACCGATGACACAAAATTGGGAGGAGCTGTTGACACTCTGGAGGGCAGAGAGGCCCTGCAGAGGCATCTGGACAAATCGGAGAATTGGGCAATCACCAACCACATGAAATTTAACAAGGGCAAGTGCCGGATTTTGCACCAGGGACAAGGTCTGTCTTTGTCGTGAGGTGATCCTGCCTCCTCTCTGGCCGCCATTCTGAGCCCTGAGGTGATCTTGGTGCCCCTGCTGCCACCATTTTCTGTTTTGAGGTGATCTTGGTGCCCCTGCTGCCACCATTTTCTGTTTTGAGGTGATCCTGTGTGGCAGATGCACTCGACCCCCGCAGCCAAACCAGCAGCAGTTTGGTTCGGGCTCCAGAGGAGGGAAAGGCCTGGGCTGCAGCCGGGCCAAGAACTCCTTTGCGGACACCCACAAGGAAGCAGAACGGCGCACTGAACACCGATGAGTTGTGGGTGCAGGGAGTCTCGTCCGTACTTTTCCTACTCTAAGCAATTTGACTACAAGTCAACCACTTTATTCTATAAAAAGCACAGCCTGGGTGCGCCTACTTTGAGCACTCTCTGCTAAACAAGTGGGCGGGGTGGCAATGGTTCTATTACTCACAGATCAGTGGAGGAGCCCAATTTAAGTTTCGTATTAATCGTTTAGCTTAAGTAAACGCACAATAAATGTAATGAATCATTTAGAAGTATAAGGTTGTAGGATTTTTAATATACTCCTTTCTTCGCGTTCCTTAGTAAGCTGCATTTGCTAAAATCTTAAGCAGTAGAGTTCTGCTGATATTTCCCAAAAGCAACTACAAACTACACTGAACACTTGCAAGATAAGGTCTAGTTTGCACTTTGCTGGGAAGAACAGCACTGACTGAGGAAATATAACGGTTCCAAGGCTGACACGGAGACGTTACAGACATCAGCAAAACGGGGCCTGTTTTGCACTTCGCTGGGGAGAAAGGATTTATTCAGACCAAAGAGTACCTGCAAGGCTACGGACCATAAACAATGTCTACAGCTAAACAAAACAAAGGCCCCTCTGAGATCAGTGAAAAAGATCCAATGAGAAGCAAGAAGACCCCAGAGTGAAATATTGATATTGGAATGAATCATGGTATGAACGGTCTCTAAAATATAGAAGTCTGTGATAGTTTTTTATACTCAGGTTGGTCCTCGGCACAGGTACCCATCTTGAGCCAGCCCTCCTGCTATTCTACTCCATCTTTTTTTTTAAAATTTTTTAAAAATTTTCTTCCTGAAAATTTTATTTCCTTGAAGTCTGCTCTGCATATGGTTATCAGGCCTAACCTGAAAGTTTGTCTCTGGAGCTCTAAAATATAGACTGTGGAGCGAATGTTTATCAGGGAAGGAAGATGCCTGAACGTTTGCTTCGTGAACGGGTACAGGCTCCAGGAGAGAAGGTCAGCAGCATCCGGCTTGGTACACTCCCCCATGCAGTAAATAATAGAGTGATCCGGCCAACAAACTGTTCTAAGTTGCACGTCTCCTTGAGAAATCTAAACATTGCTCTGCAAGAAGCAGAACCCTAAATTACTCCCTGGCAACATCCTGCCAGTCCTGGTGCCGCCATTTTGAGCCCTGAGGTGACCTTGATGCCCCTGGGGCCGCCATATTGTGTGCTGAGGTGATCCTGAGCCCGCGACAGAGAAACCCTGGCCGTATATACAGACTGGGCAACGAGATCCTTGAGAGCAGTTCCGCGGAGACAGATCTCCAGGTTCTGTTCCACGGCAAGTTGAACACGAGCCAACAGTGTCCCTGGCAGGCAAGAGGCCAACGTGTCCTGGGTGCATCCGGCACAGCATTGCGAGCCGGGCAGGGAGGGGATTGTCCCGCTCTGCTCTGCACTGGTGCGGCCTCACGTGAGGCACTGGGGGCAGTTCTGGGTGCCAGAGGACAAAAAGGATCTAAAGCTACTGGAGAGTGCCCAGAGGAGGCCACAGAGTTGGTGAAGGGTTTGGAGGGGAAGCCGTATGAGGAGCGATTAAATCAGTGGGTTTGTTCAGCTTGGAGGAGACTGAGGCCTCATGGCGGCTACAGCTTCCTCACAAGGGGAGGAGGGGAGGCAGGCGCTGAGCTCTTCTCTCTGGCCACCAACGGTAGAACCCGAGAGAATGCAGGAACATGTGCCAGGGGAAGTTCAGCTTGGACATTAGGAAAAGGTTCTTCACGCAGAGGGGGGTGCAGCACTGGAACAGGCTCCCCAGGGAGGTGTCACGGCCCCAGGCCTGGCAGGATTCAAGAAGCGACTGCGCAGCGCCCTCAGACACACGGTGTTGATACAGGCCGCGGAGCAAAGGCAGCGCCCGAGGGCAGCCGGGAGGGGCCGGCGCGGAGCGGAGCGCTGCGGCTGGAGTGCGCGGGTGGCCTGCTGGCTGCTCCTCGTCCCCTCCTGTCCCACAGGAGCACTTGCAGGTGACCAGCGGGGAGGCTGGGGTGTGATGGGGGGTGCGGGGCAGGGAGGGAGGGGAACACACACGCAGGTGAACTTGCCCCGTCAATATGTGTCCACGGCGGAGGGACTGGGCCTCTGGAGATCCCCCGGGCTGTTGGCTGCGCTGCACAGGGAACCCTGATGTGGGTGTGCAGGCGCAGCAAGATGGCTTTGGGGAAGGGGGTGGGAGGAGTGACCATCACTCGTGTGGCTGGGGCCACTGTGTGGGACAGGAACTCAGGCGTGGGCTGCGGGGGGAACACTGGGCGCTGTGACGTTGGGCCCTGGCCGGTGTCACCATGGGGGTTCTCCTCCAGCCCCTGGCCCTCCTGGAGCCGTTCCTGTTCCCTCTCCTCTTCCAGGCAGAGCTCTTTGAGGGAAAGGCAGAGGGAGGCACAGCAGTGTCCTGGGAAGAAGCAGCAGGAGCTGCAGGAAAGCATGGAGCAGCTCGGCATGGAGGTCAGTGTCCCCTCCTCTTCCCGTGTTCCCCCGGCTGTGGTGGCCGGGGCTGTGTCAGGGCCTCTGTGCCTCTGTGCGACTCCTCTTCCCTGAACCGTCTGTTGTGCGCTGCTTAGAACACAACTGCCAGGAGCTTCAGCAGCTGGAGGGGCACCAATCAACGCCAGGTGACCGGTTGAAGGGAGGTGGCTGTTGCTTTCCTTCTAAGACGCTCTGCCTGTGCACCCGTACTTAGAGAGGACAGGTTCAGGGGAAGACGGGGAGCCACAACAACCACGCTCGCTTCCCATGGTATTCGCATCACGTAGAGCTACCTCACTCATGCCTCTGCGCGTAGTATTTTGGGAAGGCAGTGAGGGCCTGGATATAAATCTCTTCAGCATGAGAGCAGAGGAGTTTCCTTTGAATCAAAGAAGGGCTGAGACTGCCAGCTTGGGTGGCACGAAAAAGTTATTAAGGACATCCATGTTCAGCAGGACCACAATGAGGACGGCGATCTGCAGGAAGGCGAGGAGCACAAGAAGTCTCCTGGGAGACAGGAGAGAGAGGTCAGGCAGAGCAGAGGGGCAAATTGGTCTCGAATCTTCCAACCACCCTCTCTGAACGGCACCATGGGACCTTGCACCGAGCTGGGCACAACGCTCCCTGCTCAGGACTGGGGTTCGGGGCATGGGCATCTCTCTCGGTTCTACTGTACGTCTGTCCGCTGGGCCCCAAAATCCCCCGTATGTGTCCCCCACGCTAGGGAGACAAAAACACAGAAACCTTTCACCCCAGACTAGTCCAGAGATACCTAATGCCCTTGGAACACAGGCACGGGCATCCCACTGCCTAGAGAAGAGTCCTGGCACCCCGAGCCCCTCAAGCAACCCACCTCAGCCAAGAAGTTCTCCGGTGCCACCTCGATGCCAGCTGCTCCTCCTACAGACCAAGGCTCAGCAGGGACATGTGTTGGGCTGTGCCAGGTGGGCTAGGTTTGGGGGCTCAGACCCCCTCCCTCATCCCCGCTGACACCCGCACCCCCATTCAATGTTCCCCGGACACCGTGCAGACCCTTGCCTGCCCAAGGCCCGCAGCCGGGCTGTCTGTCCTACCAGCCGCACGGCCACCATCTCCTGTAGCAGCGCCTCGTCTGGGTCGTTTCCCTGCGCCATCTTCCCTCTGCTACGGACACCACGGGGTTCTGGGCTGTGAGAAGAGACCTCGGCCGGTGTGACGACCTCCTGCTCGGCCAACAGGGAGCCAGGGTGCTGCCCAGCCTCCGCTTGGGGGTCATGTAGGAGAGCTTGGGAGCTACTCAGAGTTGTGCAGAGCTGCTTTTTGAGCAACTCCTGAGTTGCTAAGAAGTGGTTTGAGCCACTTAGGAGAAGACAAGGGCTCTCCAGAGCAGGCTGGAGGAGCATCCGGCAGCCAGAAAGCTGTCTGCAAGCAGCAGAGGTTTGCCCCAAGCTGCTCAGCACACCCCACCCCACTGCCCCCAGATTCACTCAGGGCTTCATGGCCACTCACAGAGCTGTTGGCTGTTGGAGACATTCCGATCTCTCCTGGAGGTGCTGGAGCTTCCTCAGCAGCAGCTGTAGAAGCAAAAGGCCCTGTCAATCATCCATGTCCCCACAAATGTGTTGGGTCCCTGTCCCTCCTGTCCCCAGTACCTCCTTGACCTCAACCTGCTCCTGCACAGGTTCTCTCAGCTCTGACCACTGCGTCCTCTGCAATGAAGCGGGACACATTGTGGGGAGCCATGGTGGGAACAGGTCCCGCCAGTCAGTCCCAGGGCACTGGAAGGTGAGCCAGGGCCAGGGCGGCCGGCACCCGGGTGTCCTGGGGCCAGCACCATTGCTCCGCAGCTCTGGCCACCAGCCATGGATTTCTGGTGAGCACTATCCAAACTCCTGCCCAGCACCACGTCCAGTAGAAGCCTTGTTTATAATCACCAGGGCACCTGTGTCACAGGCCCAGGGGAAAAAAGGGAAACCATGGGAAGAACTGGGGAGCCAAAGCGAGCTGGAGGGAGGACTGAGGAGCTCTGAACTGCCAAGGAGAGCTGTGGGGATGAGTGGGGAGCCCTGTGGAGCTGAGGCAAAGCCTGGGGAGGCCTGAGGGTCCAAGGTGAGGACTGGGCAGCCATAGTGAGCACTGGGGACCTGAAACAAGCCCAGAGGAGGACTGGGGAGCCGAGGCGAACCGTGAGGGAGACTGCAGAGCCCTGGGGAGGTCCTGAGCCAGGACCAGGGCAGCCGGCAGCCTGGTGAGCTGATGCGAGTCCTGGGGAAGACTGGTGAGGTCCAGGGAGCTGAGGTGAGGCCTCGGCAGAACTGGGGAGCTCAGCGCGATGAGCAAAGATCTGCAAACGACTGGGGTGCTCTGGGAAGGAACGTGAGGACTGGGAGCCTTGTGGAACTGAGGAGAGCCCAGGGGATCCAAGGGAAGTCCTGGGGAGGACTGGGATACCCTGGGGAGCCCAGTCAAAATCCATGGGAGGGCTGGGGAACCTTGGGGAGCCAAGGTGAGTCCTGATGAAGAACGAGGCGCCCTGGGGAGACGTACTCCTGTACCTTCTTGACCTCAACCTGCTCCTGAACAGCTTCTCTCAGCTCTGACCACTGCCTCCTCTGCATAGCAAGCGGGACACATTTTGGGGAGCCATGGTGGGAACAGGCCCCTCCAGTCAGTCCCAGGGCACTGGGAGGTGAGCCAGGGCCAGGGCAGCCGGCATTCTTGGGAGCTGATGCGAGTCCTGGAAAAGACTGGTGAGGTCCAGAGAGCTGAGGTGAGGCCTCGGCAGAACAGGGGAGCTGAGTGAGATATGCAAGAGATCTGCAAATGACTGGGGAGCCCAGATGAGCCCTAGAGTAGATTGGGGAGAAGTGGGAACCAAGGCGAGGACTGGGGAGCCCTGAGGATCTGAGGCGATGCCTTGGGAGTACGGGGGATCCCTGGGGTGTGGAGGAGAGCCCTAGGGAGGAGTGGGGAGCCCTGAGGAGCAGAGGCAGACCCTGGAGAGGACTTGAGAGCCTTGGGGAACCGAGCTGAGCCCTGGGGTTACCATGGAAGTCTTGGTGTACCCTGGGGAGCAGAGGGAAAATCCATGGGAGGGCTGGGGAACCTTGGGGAGCCAAGGTGAGTCCTGGTGAAGAATGAGGAGCCCTGGGGAGACGTACCCCTGTACCTTCTTGACCTCAACCTGCTCCTGAACAGCTTCTCTCAGCTGTGACCACTGCCTCCTCTGCATAGCAAGCGGGACACATTGCCTTGGGGAACTGAGCTGAGCCCTGGGGATCCCATGGAACTCCTGGGGTACCCTGAGGAGTAGAGGGAAAATCCTTGGGAAGGCTGGGGAACCTCGGGGAGCCAAGGTGAGTCCTGGTGAAGAATGGGGTGGCATGGGGGAACGAAGCGGGGCCTGAGCTGCACTGGGGAGCCGAAGTGTTTCCTGGGCGACTTTGGGGCACAGAGTGAGCCCTGGGGACTGGGCAAACCTGGGGTGTCCTGGGGAGCCAAGGAGATACTTTGGGAGTCTTGGGCAGTCCAAAGGAGACGAAGCGAGCCCTGGGAAGCCCTTTGGGGTGGGGGAGCCACACCCCAACTCCCACCCACTCTGTTGAAGGAGCCAGGGTGTGGGTCAGGGTGTGAGGGGTGGCAGCAGCAGCCCAGGAAGGGGAAGGGCTAAAGTGGGGGGCGGTGCAGACGGGCTGGGAGAGCCATGGAGAGTGGGGGCTGCAGGCACTGAGTGATGGGGCCCATTGGGTGCCAGCGGTACACAGTGCTGCCCACCACCCCAGGGAGGGCTCCCCATTGTCCCTGGGGGTTCCAGCCCCCCGGGCATGTCCCCCACTGCCTCCTGTTACCCCAGTAGTGTCCTCCCTTGTCACTAAGGGGGGTTCCCCAGGAAGGGCATCACCCATCACCCTCAGGGGTGCACTCCAATCACCAACAGGGGTGTCTCCACCAGTGCCAGGTAGGGGGTGCCCCTCATCATGCCAGGGTGGTGCCCACATCACCCCAAGGGTCTCCTCCCCATGGAGGTGTCCCCACACCCTCCCCCACACTGCACCAAGACCCCCCACCAAATTTCCATCACTTTATTTTGCAAAAACAGAAAAATCCCGTGTCCCCGACCCTGGGGTGAGGGGGGTGTGGGTGGCCTGTAAACGTGACGAGGGGACAGCTTGGACCCTGGTGGAAACGCAAAGGAAAAATAACAGGTGAAAAGTGCTGCACTGGGGGGGCCCTGTGTAGTGTAACAAGCCCCCTCCCCCAGAGGGCTGTGCACCCCCAAAATGGGGCGAGAATTTGGAGCGGGCAGGGAGTCTCCTCTGTCTGTAACAGACATTTTGGGGTTGGCAGTTACGTCGCAGGGGCAGTTGGGGTGTGACACCCCCCAAAGCTGCTGGAGGGGGTGTTGGGGGCAGGGAGGGGCACAGGGCAGGGCCCCCCCTCCCCAGCATTGAGATCACTGTGACTATGGCTTGGAACCTCCCCTCCCAGCAAGAGAGGGGGGCTGGGGGGAGGAGGGTGTCGCCTCATGTCCCCCCATCTTTTGTCTCTATAGTGTTCTGTGCAGTGGGGCAGGGAGTCAGCAGTGGGGGAGGAGGATTTTGGGGTGTCCCTGCACACCAACGGCATCAGAAAGCAAAACCTGCAAGCAGCGACAAACCTCCTTCCCCCTTTATAAAGTTAACCAGGAAATAAATTTCCCCCCCCGGCATGGAGGGGGGGTCGCACCTTTGCCCCAGCAGTGTCTGGTGGGGGGGGAATGGGCCCCCTAAATCCACCCGGTTTCCAATAAATAAAGTCCTGGACACCAGGATACCCCCCGGCTCAGCAAGGAGGGGGGAATCCACTTCGGGAGGCCACCCTAGGGGCCTCAGGGATTAATGGGGGGGGCAATATTTGTCCTTGTTGCAAGGAGCCTTGTAACTAGCAATAAATGGCTTCAGCTGGACTCACATTGGATCGTGTGCATTCCGTGGTTATCGTACTCGCAATATGGGACGGAGGGGGCTGTTTTGGGAGCCCCACAGGCTTCCTCCCCAGCCCTTTGTCATTGCTCCCTGGGGCAGGGTGGGACACGAGACTTGTACGGGATGTGCTCCTCCAGTAGATCCCTACAAGTTGATGGGGCCTAATGCATTGGATCACAGGCACGGGCATCCCACTGCCTAGGGAGGAGTCCTGGCACCCTGAGCCCCTCAAGCAACCCACCTCAGCCAAGAAGTGCTCTGGTGTCACCTCGATGCTAGCTGCTCCTCCTACAGGCCAAGGCAGAGCAGGGACATGTGTTGGGTTGTGCCAGGTAGACGAAGTTTGGGGGCTCAGACCCCCTCCCTCATCCCCGCTGACACCCGTGTCCCCATTCAATGTTCCCTGGGCACCATGCAGACCCTTCCCTGCCCAAGGCCCGCAGCCGGGCTGTCTGTCCTACCAGCCGCACGGCCACCATCTCCTGTAGAAGCGCCTCATCTGGGTCGTTTCCCTGCGCCATCTTCCTTCTGCTAAGGACACCACGGGGTTCTGGGCTGTGAGAAGAGACCTCGGCCGGTGTGACGACCCCCTGCTTGGCCAACAGGGAGCCAGAGTGCTGCCCAGCCTCTGCTGGGGTTGGCACCAGGCACCCCCGGCATCCCAGCACTGCACAGACCCACCCCACCAGTCCTGCCCCTGGCTTGGGGGGCATGTAGGAGAGACTGGGAGCTGCTCAGAGTTGTGCAGAGCTGCTTCTTGAGCAACTCCTGAGTTGCTGAGAGGTGTTTTGAGCCACGCAGGAGAAGACAAAGGCTCTCCAGAGCAGGCTGGAGGAGCGGCCAGCAGCCAGAAAGCTGTCTGCAAGCAGCAGAGGTTTGCCCCAAACTGCTCAGCACACCCCACCCCACTGCCCCCACCCATCCCCACTGCCCCCAGATTCACTCAGGGCTCCATGGCCACTCACAGAGCTGTTGGCTCTTGGACACATTCCCATCTCTCCTGGAGGTGCTGGAGCTTCTTTGTCAGCAGCTGCACAAGCAAAATGCCCTTTGAAGAGTCCGTGCCCGCACAAACGTGTGGATCGTGTGGAGTCCGTGGTTTTCATACTCGCAATACGGGAAGGAGGGGGCTGTTTTGGGAGCCCCACAGGCTTCCTCCCCGGCCCTTTGTCATTGCTCCCTGGGGCAGGGTGGGACACGAGACTTGTACGGGATGTGCTCCTCCAGTTGATCCCTACTAGTTGATGGGGCCTAATGCATTGGACCACAGGCACGGGCATCCCACTGCCTAGGGAGGAGTCTTGGCACCCCGAGCCCCTCAAGCAACCCACCTCAGCCAAGAAGTGCTCCGGTGCCACCTCCAAGGGTTCTAGTTAAATGGGGTCACGTCTGGCTGGCGACCACTCACCAGCGGGTTCCACAGGGATCCATCTTAGGGCCAGGACTCTTTAATATCTTTATTAATGAGTTGAACTCATGACTTGAGGAAATAGTAAGTAAGTTCGTCGATGACACAAAATTGGGAGGAGCTGTTGACACTCTGGAGGGCAGAGAGGCCCTGCAGAGGCATCTGGACAAATCGGAGAATTGGGCAATCACCAACCACATGAAATTTAACAAGGGCAAGTGCCGGATTTTGCACCGGGGACAAGGTCTGTCTTTGTCGTGAGGTGATCCTGCCTCCTCTCTGGCCGCCATTCTGAGTCCTGAGGTCACCCCCTGGGGCCCCCATTTTCTGTTTTGAGGTGATCCTGTGTGGCAGATGCACTCGACCCCCGCAGCCAAACCAGCAGCAGTTTGGTTCGGGCTCCAGAGGAGGGAAAGGCCGGAGCCACCCCGTGGCCAAAGGCATTGTGCATTGCTCCAGGGTGGAGACCCTGGCATGACAGATGAAGGATAGAAAAGGTGAGAGGAGAAGGGAAGAGTGAGAGTAGTGGATTTCACACATTGTTTATGTAGTCTTCATCTAGTCTAGCGGAGATATGAGCTGCACAGTCACGCATTCCACAATAGCAATGTCAAGCATCAAAACCAAGAAACAACAAATTAACATCGTAGTAATATCTAAAAGCCATTTTCACCAATCTGTGAGTCCCAATGATTCCAGAAGAGAGCTGAACCAAGGCCCAGGCCTCAAGCTGTGAAACACAGTGAATGACAGACAATCACTCCAGGGGTCCAATTCAATTATGAATTTTACTAAAAATACGTGTTGGAATACTGGTTACAGTGACTAGTGGCTTGGCAAAAGTATTTTATGATATCACAGAAGTTATCAACACATTAACAGCAAAAGTCCTTCTACAAGCAATGTATTGGCAACCATTAGTAGCTATAATACAAAACTTAACAAGAATCCAAGAGCAGAGCTTAAGATGATGTTACTCTTATATGTTCAAAAGGAAAAGAGAGAAAGAGAGTGATAGAGAGGGAAGGACAGCTAAGGTATAAGGAGAGACAAAGAAATAGGGATATAGAAAAAAGGAGAGAAGGAGAGAGCAGAGAGGAAAGAAGAAAGGAAAGGGTGAGGGATCCAGCCACTCTTACGACTCCGCAACGTGGTGTATGATGATGTGTGTCCTCCGGTGTCCCACGGCGAGGATGCTGGGGTTTGTAGTTCAGGAGCGCAGCGTCCTCCGTGTAAGGAACATTTAAGGAAGAACTGTTGTTTTTACGTAACTGAGGACCTGGCACCTGACCCCGGCACAGGGGGAAGGACCAAGAGACATTGGACTATGAATTCTGGATGTAAAACACAGTCTCTTCCCAGAATACATACTGATACCTGTATTTACAAGTTAATTTAGGGGGAAGGGTAGCCAAAGTGCCAGGAATCCATACTGATAAGGGGAAGGGTATTGTATGCTTCGGGGTAGTCTGTAAACCCTGAAGTACCCAACCAATGGGGAACAGGGGAGGGAAATTGCAGCCGGGAGTTTGGGGGGATATAAGCAGGGGCTTTTTGCCCTGTTAGGTGTGCCTGCCTTTAGGTAGAACACCCGGTCTTGCAAAATCGTTACTAAAATACGCTTTGCTGAGAGATCCTGCTTGGGCCTCTTATATCTGCAAAATAACTGTTTCCTACAGGTCTGGGGGCTCGCCCGGGATTCGATGTCGTCATCTCGGGGGTCCCTATCGCCGAAGGACGGGAAGGCGCGCCCCGTTGATTTCAACGGTCCTGTGGATCATCGGCAGGGACTCCAGGAGAGACCGACAGAAATCCTGAGGCTGTATTGAAAAAGGCAGATCTCTGCAAACCATAGGGGAAAGGGTAAAGAAAAAGCGGTAGGCACAATACGAGCGACCAGGCAACTCTGTGCACGGACCAAGGTAAGCAAACAGACTGTTAAGTACTACCTTGGTGGTCGGGGGCATTCTGAGAGGAGGGATGAGGCGGAAGGAGAAGCCTTGGGACTCAGAATGGGAAATGTAAAGGAAAAATTCTAGGCCTAAGAAGGATAAATAGAAATTGATAAAGTATTGTGCTCTTGTCTGGACAAAAGAGCCCTTAATAGAGCAGAAGGTATTCCGGCCAAAATACGGATCCGGTTGACGATTGAATATGCCAAGATCTAAATTGGTAAAATTAAAAAAACTGTAGGGGGTTTAAATCTTCCTCCATACCAGGGTGGGTTCAAGTCCCTCCCTTGCTGCAGCATGTTTTTGAGTGCAAAGTGTGTGGCCTGATCAGTGTAAAGTGCACATAAAAGGAGCTTCAAGTCTCTCATGAGAATGGGAAAATATCCTTTAGACAGAAACCGTTGACCAAGTCTGAGACTAGGATTGGGCCCAGCCGCAGCTAAACTCCTCTCTGAAGGAGTTTAGAAAGCAAGGGGGTCCTTTCTGAACCTCGTGACTCAACGGGAGGGTCTTCCTGACTTTTTTAGTGATGGGGAAATAAAACTGGGCATAGAAAGGGGACGCTCTTGGCTGAGGTATTGCAAAATTGGGAAAATATTTATGGTACAGTAAGTCTGTCAAGAAAAGCACGCAATGACCTTATACTGAGAAGACTGGTGAATTGTAACTAAAAATCACCTAGAAAACAGATGTCCTGGACAAACGAATTACTGGTTATGTATAGGATGGTTTGGCATATGACCACCATAAAGAGGATGGTCAAAAACAAGTATAAAAACGTAGAGAAAGAAATTTAGCTCCAGTTGTGAGTAATTTAACTAAGGCGCTTGCAGAACTGGTCTCTGCAACACCCTACGCTCTGCTCTCTGTATCACCTCTTGATTGCCTCCCCAGCTGTCTTTGTTGTCCTTACTGCTTTTGCTGGGCTTTACCCTGGGATTGCTAAAGTTATTTTGCAGAGCAGCCAGCAGCAGATGTGTGTGTGTGTGTGTGTGTAGGGGAAGAAGTGTGAGGGAGGGGGGAATGTGCGTGTGAATACCCTCCAGTGCATGGATGCACCTATCACCCCTGGGACCCTGGAGATTTGATTATGTGAGGAAACCAAAGAAAGTTAAGGGAAGATGGGGATCGATGTGCATCATTATTTTCTCTTTTTTTTTCTTGGGATATAATCCATCCTGAGCTGATGTTAAGCTGTTATTGAGAGAGTTGGTCTGTCCAGAAAGATCATTTAAAAGAATGTGGGGTTAACCCTACAGACAGGGGGAAACTGGACTGCCTGGCCCCAAGGTGATTCTAATTGAGGTTATAATAATCAAACAAATGGAGATAACTGCCAAACAGTGGTTAAAAATCTGAGCTTTTGAGGAGATAAGAGTAAACTGAACTGAAGTGCAGGAATGTAGACAGAAGCCAGCACCCACTGGGGAAGATTTTGATAGGCTTTGTAGCAAGTGTGTTTGTGGATCTATGGAAGTATTTCAAAGAGCATGTGCCAGGTTGGCAGGAAGAATTTGCAAAAATTCTGAGTGTGGTCATGTTTGCGTATGATGGTCGGGAAGAGAAGCAAAAAGTTGAAGGAGACTGATTTGTTAGCAGCAGCTTTAGCTAGGAATTTGCAAGTGAAAGATAAAGACTGGAAGGGGAAAAAAACTGCGGAGGAGTTAGATCGAAGTCAGTGATAAAAGTGAGAGAATGAGAGAAAATGGAATGCTATTATTGTGGAAATCCGGGATATTTACCCCTAGGGCAGCAACCATTCGAAATGACTAAAAGAAGACAACTCAATACACTTTGGAAAATCAGAGGAGCTGGAAATGGTTTTGGTGGTGGTTTTTTTTATGTGGGGAAACTTGTTTAAATCGCAAAAGGGCATATAATTGGTAAAGCAGGAGGTCGTGCCCTTGGACCACAGGTACGGGCATCCCACTGCCTAGGGAAGAGTCCTGGCATCCCCAGCCCCTCGAGCAACCCACCTCAGCCAAGAAGTGCTCCGGTGCCACCTCGATGCCAGCTGCTCCTCCTGCAGGCCAAGGCACAGCAGGGACATGTGTTGGGCTGTGCCAGGTGGGCGAGGTTTGGGGGCTCAGACCCCCTCCCTCATCCCCGCTGACATCTGCACCTCCTTTCTGTGTGCCCCGGGGCCCTATTAAAGGCGGCAGATCCCTGCAAACCATAGGGGTAAGGATACAGGAAAAAGTGGTAGGCACAATACAGGCGACCAGGTTGTGGTTTAGTCTGGACAAAGGAGCCCATAGTAGGGCAGAAGGTATTCTGGCCAAAATACGGATCCAATGACGATTGGCTATGCCAAGATCTAAATTTGTGTGTAATGCTTTTCTGGCGTTTCTTCTGTTTCTTGACAAGTCAATGAAGAGGGGATATTTGCTGTCCCGTCTCACTCAGTGGATAAGGGCAAGCTTAACTTTTTCACGCTGTCTGCCGTAACCAGCAGTAACGGCAATTACTCGAGAGGTTCAAGCAAATCACAAATTTACAGCCAATAGTGGCTGGTCAAAACTTGTAACTATACCCTCAAACTTAACAGAATTTCAGCGACAAAACTCATAATCTTATTACCCTTACGTGGGCAGAATGAAGATAGAAACACAGGGAGGAAGAGAAAGAGAGAAGAGAAGGTATCCCCACCCTGAGATCCAGCAACAGTCTCTGCTGTCCTCCGGAGCTGGGTGTGCACCGGCGGCCCGAGTGCACAGTCTGAAATATTTTAGTTCCTTTGCATGTCAGATACGGGAGGGTGGTGGTTTTCTTCTTGTCTCCTCCCTCCACTTGCTTCTCATGGTAATTAGGGTACTCGTGCATTTGTTCCCAAAATGAGTCCGTGGTCCTCTGGGAGTCTCTGGTGGTCGCAATTCCCCGTAGCCGTCGTGACCGCAGTAGTACCCCACTTTTGCACAAGCATGGTTAGTGCCTTTATGTCCAAGATGTTGCCTTTGTTTTGCAAAGAAGTTGGCCCCAAGGAAAAGGCACCCTTCTGCCTCTGCAGCACTTACCTCTTCCTGCCTGCCAGAGTTGTAAAGCAAGTCATTTGAGGCAAAACAGAGGACACATACTCTGTCTCTCAGTTTGCTACCTGTCTGCGGGTGGTCATTATGACTCCCCGTGTTCTCGTGAACCTGTACTGGGCACACAGAGGTGCACAGGCAGAGCCGTCCAGGGGAGAGCACAGGCAGCAGGGAAAGCAGCAGCCACCTCCCTCTGACCCGTCAGCTGACGTGAGTTGACAAGGTCACACACGTGTCCTGCAATCACCGATTTCTTTATTCTCTTTCTAGTTTCATTTCAAAAAAATGGGACCTCGCTGGGCAGCTCCCAAGGGCAGCCGCCAGCTTGGGTCGTAGGACAAAGTTATTAAGGACATTCGTGTTCAGCAGGACCACGATGAGGACGGCGATCTGCAGGAAGGCGAGGAACACAAGAAGTCTCCTGAGGGACAGGAGAGAGAGGTCAGGCAGAGCAGAGGGGCAAATTGGTCTCAGCTCTTCCAACCACCTTCCTTGAATGGCACCATGGGACCTTGCACCGTGCTGGGCACAACGCTCCCTGCTCAGGAGTGAGGTTCAGGGCACGGGGATCTCTCTCAGTTCTACTGTACGTCTGTCCCCTGGGCCCCAAAATCCCCTCTAGGAGCCCCCCAAGCTAGGGAGAAATAAACACTGAAACCTTTCACCCCAGACTAGTCCACAGGTGCCTAATGCCCCTGGACCACAGGCATGGGCATCCCACTGTGAAGGGAAGAGTTCTGGCACCCCGAGCCCCTCGAGCAACCCACCTCAGCCAAGAAGTGCTCCGGTGCCACCTCGATGCCAGCTGCTCCTCCTACAGGCCAAGGCTCAGCAGGGACATGTGTTGGGCTGTGCCAGGTGGGGGTTTGGGAGTTCAGACCCCCTCCCTCATCCCCGCTGACACCCGTGTCCCCATTCAATGTTCCCTGGGCACCATGGAGACCCTTCCCTGCCCAAGGCCCGCAGCCGGGCTGTCTGTCCTACCAGCCGCACGGCCACCATCTCCTGTAGAAGCGCCTCATCTGGGTCGTTTCCCTGCACCATCTTCCTTCTGCTAAGGACACCACGGGGTTCTGGGCTGTGAGAAGAGACCTCGGCCGGTGTGACGACCCCCTGCTTGGCCAACAGGGAGCCAGAGTGCTGCCCAGCCTCTGCTGGGGTTGGCACCAGGCACCCCCGGCATCCCAGCACTGCACATACCCACCCCACCAGTCCTGCCCCTGGCTTGGGGGGCATGTAGGAGAGACTGGGAGCTGCTCAGAGTTGTGCAGAGCTGCTTCTTGAGCAACTCCTGAGTTGCTGAGAGGTGTTTTGAGCCACGCAGGAGAAGACAAAGGCTCTCCAGAGCAGGCTGGAGGAGCGGCCAGCAGCCAGAAAGCTGTCTGCAAGCAGCAGAGGTTTGCCCCAAACTGCTCAGCACACCCCACCCCACTGCCCCCACCCATCCCCACTGCCCCCAGATTCACTCAGGGCTCCATGGCCACTCACAGAGCTGTTGGCTCTTGGACACATTCCCATCTCTCCTGGAGGTGCTGGAGTTTCTTTGTCAGCAGCTGCACAAGCAAAATGCCCTTTGAAGAGTCCGTGCCCGCACAAACGTGTGGATCGTGTGGAGTCCGTGGTTTTCATACTCGCAATACGGGAAGGAGGGGGCTGTTTTGGGAGCCCCACAGGCTTCCTCCCCGGCCCTTTGTCATTGCTCCCTGGGGCAGGGTGGGACACGAGACTTGTACGGGATGTGCTCCTCCAGTTGATCCCTACTAGTTGATGGGGCCTAATGCATTGGACCACAGGCACGGGCATCCCACTGCCTAGGGAGGAGTCTTGGCACCCCGAGCCCCTCAAGCAACCCACCTCAGCCAAGAAGTGCTCCGGTGCCACCTCCAAGGGTTCTAGTTAAATGGGGTCACGTCTGGCTGGCGACCACTCACCAGCGGGTTCCACAGGGATCCATCTTAGGGCCAGGACTCTTTAATATCTTTATTAATGAGTTGAACTCATGACTTGAGGAAATAGTAAGTAAGTTCGTCGATGACACAAAATTGGGAGGAGCTGTTGACACTCTGGAGGGCAGAGAGGCCCTGCAGAGGCATCTGGACAAATCGGAGAATTGGGCAATCACCAACCACATGAAATTTAACAAGGGCAAGTGCCGGATTTTGCACCGGGGACAAGGTCTGTCTTTGTCGTGAGGTGATCCTGCCTCCTCTCTGGCCGCCATTCTGAGTCCTGAGGTCACCCCCTGGGGCCCCCATTTTCTGTTTTGAGGTGATCCTGTGTGGCAGATGCACTCGACCCCCGCAGCCAAACCAGCAGCAGTTTGGTTCGGGCTCCAGAGGAGGGAAAGGCCGGAGCCACCCCGTGGCCAAAGGCATTGTGCATTGCTCCAGGGTGGAGACCCTGGCATGACAGATGAAGGATAGAAAAGGTGAGAGGAGAAGGGAAGAGTGAGAGTAGTGGATTTCACACATTGTTTATGTAGTCTTCATCTAGTCTAGCGGAGATATGAGCTGCACAGTCACGCATTCCACAATAGCAATGTCAAGCATCAAAACCAAGAAACAACAAATTAACATCGTAGTAATATCTAAAAGCCATTTTCACCAATCTGTGAGTCCCAATGATTCCAGAAGAGAGCTGAACCAAGGCCCAGGCCTCAAGCTGTGAAACACAGTGAATGACAGACAATCACTCCAGGGGTCCAATTCAATTATGAATTTTACTAAAAATACGTGTTGGAATACTGGTTACAGTGACTAGTGGCTTGGCAAAAGTATTTTATGATATCACAGAAGTTATCAACACATTAACAGCAAAAGTCCTTCTACAAGCAATGTATTGGCAACCATTAGTAGCTATAATACAAAACTTAACAAGAATCCAAGAGCAGAGCTTAAGATGATGTTACTCTTATATGTTCAAAAGGAAAAGAGAGAAAGAGAGTGATAGAGAGGGAAGGACAGCTAAGGTATAAGGAGAGACAAAGAAATAGGGATATAGAAAAAAGGAGAGAAGGAGAGAGCAGAGAGGAAAGAAGAAAGGAAAGGGTGAGGGATCCAGCCACTCTTACGACTCCGCAACGTGGTGTATGATGATGTGTGTCCTCCGGTGTCCCACGGCGAGGATGCTGGGGTTTGTAGTTCAGGAGCGCAGCGTCCTCCGTGTAAGGAACATTTAAGGAAGAACTGTTGTTTTTACGTAACTGAGGACCTGGCACCTGACCCCGGCACAGGGGGAAGGACCAAGAGACATTGGACTATGAATTCTGGATGTAAAACACAGTCTCTTCCCAGAATACATACTGATACCTGTATTTACAAGTTAATTTAGGGGGAAGGGTAGCCAAAGTGCCAGGAATCCATATTGATAAGGGGAAGGGTATTGTATGCTTCGGGGTAGTCTGTAAACCCTGAAGTACCCAACCAATGGGGAACAGGGGAGGGAAATTGCAGCCGGGAGTTTGGGGGGATATAAGCAGGGGCTTTTTGCCCTGTTAGGTGTGCCTACCTTTAGGTAGAACACCCGGTCTTGCAAAATCGTTACTAAAATACGCTTTGCTGAGAGATCCTGCTTGGGCCTCTTATATCTGCAAAATAACTGTTTCCTACAGGTCTGGGGGCTCGCCCGGGATTCGATGTCGTCATCTCGGGGGTCCCTATCGCCGAAGGACGGGAAGGCGCGCCCCGTTGATTTCAACGGTCCTGTGGATCATCGGCAGGGACTCCAGGAGAGACCGACAGAAATCCTGAGGCTGTATTGAAAAAGGCAGATCTCTGCAAACCATAGGGGAAAGGGTAAAGAAAAAGCGGTAGGCACAATACGAGCGACCAGGCAACTCTGTGCACGGACCAAGGTAAGCAAACAGACTGTTAAGTACTACCTTGGTGGTCGGGGGCATTCTGAGAGGAGGGATGAGGCGGAAGGAGAAGCCTTGGGACTCAGAATGGGAAATGTAAAGGAAAAATTCTAGGCCTAAGAAGGATAAATAGAAATTGATAAAGTATTGTGCTCTTGTCTGGACAAAAGAGCCCTTAATAGAGCAGAAGGTATTCCGGCCAAAATACGGATCCGGTTGACGATTGAATATGCCAAGATCTAAATTGGTAAAATTAAAAAAACTGTAGGGGGTTTAAATCTTCCTCCATACCAGGGTGGGTTCAAGTCCCTCCCTTGCTGCAGCATGTTTTTGAGTGCAAAGTGTGTGGCCTGATCAGTGTAAAGTGCACATAAAAGGAGCTTCAAGTCTCTCATGAGAATGGGAAAATATCCTTTAGACAGAAACCGTTGACCAAGTCTGAGACTAGGATTGGGCCCAGCCGCAGCTAAACTCCTCTCTGAAGGAGTTTAGAAAGCAAGGGGGTCCTTTCTGAACCTCGTGACTCAACGGGAGGGTCTTCCTGACTTTTTTAGTGATGGGGAAATAAAACTGGGCATAGAAAGGGGACGCTCTTGGCTGAGGTATTGCAAAATTGGGAAAATATTTATGGTACAGTAAGTCTGTCAAGAAAAGCACGCAATGACCTTATACTGAGAAGACTGGTGAATTGTAACTAAAAATCACCTAGAAAACAGATGTCCTGGACAAACGAATTACTGGTTATGTATAGGATGGTTTGGCATATGACCACCATAAAGAGGATGGTCAAAAACAAGTATAAAAACGTAGAGAAAGAATTTTAGCTCCAGTTGTGAGTAATTTAACTAAGGCGCTTGCAGAACTGGTCTCTGCAACACCCTACGCTCTGCTCTCTGTATCACCTCTTGATTGCCTCCCCAGCTGTCTTTGTTGTCCTTACTGCTTTTGCTGGGCTTTACCCTGGGATTGCTAAAGTTATTTTGCAGAGCAGCCAGCAGCAGATGTGTGTGTGTGTGTGTGTGTAGGGGAAGAAGTGTGAGGGAGGGGGGAATGTGCGTGTGAATACCCTCCAGTGCATGGATGCACCTATCACCCCTGGGACCCTGGAGATTTGATTATGTGAGGAAACCAAAGAAAGTTAAGGGAAGATGGGGATCGATGTGCATCATTATTTTCTCTTTTTTTTTCTTGGGATATAATCCATCCTGAGCTGATGTTAAGCTGTTATTGAGAGAGTTGGTCTGTCCAGAAAGATCATTTAAAAGAATGTGGGGTTAACCCTACAGACAGGGGGAAACTGGACTGCCTGGCCCCAAGGTGATTCTAATTGAGGTTATAATAATCAAACAAATGGAGATAACTGCCAAACAGTGGTTAAAAATCTGAGCTTTTGAGGAGATAAGAGTAAACTGAACTGAAGTGCAGGAATGTAGACAGAAGCCAGCACCCACTGGGGAAGATTTTGATAGGCTTTGTAGCAAGTGTGTTTGTGGATCTATGGAAGTATTTCAAAGAGCATGTGCCAGGTTGGCAGGAAGAATTTGCAAAAATTCTGAGTGTGGTCATGTTTGCGTATGATGGTCGGGAAGAGAAGCAAAAAGTTGAAGGAGACTGATTTGTTAGCAGCAGCTTTAGCTAGGAATTTGCAAGTGAAAGATAAAGACTGGAAGGGGAAAAAAACTGCGGAGGAGTTAGATCGAAGTCAGTGATAAAAGTGAGAGAATGAGAGAAAATGGAATGCTATTATTGTGGAAATCCGGGATATTTACCCCTAGGGCAGCAACCATTCGAAATGACTAAAAGAAGACAACTCAATACACTTTGGAAAATCAGAGGAGCTGGAAATGGTTTTGGTGGTGGTTTTTTTTATGTGGGGAAACTTGTTTAAATCGCAAAAGGGCATATAATTGGTAAAGCAGGAGGTCGTGCCCTTGGACCACAGGTACGGCCATCCCACTGCCTAGGGAAGAGTCCTGGCATCCCCAGCCCCTCGAGCAACCCACCTCAGCCAAGAAGTGCTCCGGTGCCACCTCGATGCCAGCTGCTCCTCCTACAGGCCAAGGCACAGCAGGGACATGTGTTGGGCTGTGCCAGGTGGGCGAGGTTTGGGGGCTCAGACCCCCTCCCTCATCCCCGCTGACATCTGCACCTCCTTTCTGTGTGCCCCGGGGCCCTATTAAAGGCGGCAGATCCCTGCAAACCATAGGGGTAAGGATACAGGAAAAAGTGGTAGGCACAATACAGGCGACCAGGTTGTGGTTTAGTCTGGACAAAGGAGCCCATAGTAGGGCAGAAGGTATTCTGGCCAAAATACGGATCCAATGACGATTGGCTATGCCAAGATCTAAATTTGTGTGTAATGCTTTTCTGGCGTTTCTTCTGTTTCTTGACAAGTCAATGAAGAGGGGATATTTGCTGTCCCGTCTCACTCAGTGGATAAGGGCAAGCTTAACTTTTTCACGCTGTCTGCCGTAACCAGCAGTAACGGCAATTACTCGAGAGGTTCAAGCAAATCACAAATTTACAGCCAATAGTGGCTGGTCAAAACTTGTAACTATACCCTCAAACTTAACAGAATTTCAGCGACAAAACTCATAATCTTATTACCCTTACGTGGGCAGAATGAAGATAGAAACACAGGGAGGAAGAGAAAGAGAGAAGAGAAGGTATCCCCACCCTGAGATCCAGCAACAGTCTCTGCTGTCCTCCGGTGGTGGGTGCACATCAGTGGCCCAAGTGCACAGTCTGAAATATTTTAGTTCCTTTGCATGTCAGATACGGGAGGGTGGTGGTTTTCTTCTTGTCTCCTCCCTCCACTTGCTTCTCATGGTAATTAGGGTACTCGTGCATTTGTTCCCAAAATGAGTCCGTGGTCCTCTGGGAGTCTCTGGTGGTCGCAATTCCCCGTAGCCGTCGTGACCGCAGTAGTACCCCACTTTTGCACAAGCATGGTTAGTGCCTTTATGTCCAAGATGTTGCCTTTGTTTTGCAAAGAAGTTGGCCCCAAGGAAAAGGCACCCTTCTGCCTCTGCAGCACTTACCTCTTCCTGCCTGCCAGAGTTGTAAAGCAAGTCATTTGAGGCAAAACAGAGGACACATACTCTGTCTCTCAGTTTGCTACCTGTCTGTGGGTGGTCATTATGACTCCCCGTGTTCTCGTGAACCTGTACTGGGCACACAGAGGTGCACAGGCAGAGCCGTCCAGGGGAGAGCACAGGCAGCAGGGAAAGCAGCAGCCACCTCCCTCTGACCCGTCAGCTGACGTGAGTTGACAAGGTCACACACGTGTCCTGCAATCACCGATTTCTTTATTCTCTTTCTAGTTTCATTTCAAAAAAATGGGACCTCGCTGGGCAGCTCCCAAGGGCAGCCGCCAGCTTGGGTCGTAGGACAAAGTTATTAAGGACATTCGTGTTCAGCAGGACCACGATGAGGACGGCGATCTGCAGGAAGGCGAGGAACACAAGAAGTCTCCTGAGGGACAGGAGAGAGAGGTCAGGCAGAGCAGAGGGGCAAATTGGTCTCAGCTCTTCCAACCACCTTCCTTGAATGGCACCATGGGACCTTGCACCGTGCTGGGCACAACGCTCCCTGCTCAGGAGTGAGGTTCAGGGCACGGGGATCTCTCTCAGTTCTACTGTACGTCTGTCCCCTGGGCCCCAAAATCCCCTCTAGGAGCCCCCCAAGCTAGGGAGAAATAAACACTGAAACCTTTCACCCCAGACTAGTCCACAGGTGCCTAATGCCCCTGGACCACAGGCACGGGCATCCCACTGTGAAGGGAAGAGTTCTGGCACCCCGAGCCCCTCGAGCAACCCACCTCAGCCAAGAAGTGCTCCGGTGCCACCTCGATGCCAGCTGCTCCTCCTACAGGCCAAGGCTCAGCAGGGACATGTGTTGGGCTGTGCCAGGGGGACGAGGTTTGGGGGCTCAGACCCCCTCCCTCATCCCCGCTGACACACGCTCCCCCATTCAGTGTTCCCCTGGCACCATGCAGACCCTTCCCTGCCCAAGGCCCGCAGCCGGGCTGTCTGTCCTACCAGCCGCACGGCCACCATCTCCTGTAGCAGCGCCTCGTCTGGGTCGTTTCCCTGCGCCATCTTCCCTCTGCTACGGACACTGAGGGATTCTGGGCTGTGACAAGACACATCGGATGGCGTGACAACCCCCTGCTTGGCCAACAGGGAGCCAGGGTGCTGCCCAGCCTCTGCTGGGGCTGGCACCAGACTCCCCCGGCATCCCAGCACTGCACAGACCCACCCCACCCATCCTGCCCCTGGCTTGGGGGGCATGTAGGAGAGCTTGGGAGCTGCTCAGAGTTGTGCAGAGCTGCTTCTTGAGCAGCTCCTGAGTTGCTGAGAGGTGTTTTGAGCCACTTAGGAGAAGAAAAGGGCTCTCCAGGGCAGGCTGGAGGAGCATCCAGCAGCCAGAAAGCTGTCTGCAAGCAGCAGAGGTTTGCCCCAAGCTGCTCAGCACACCCCACCCCACTGCCCCCAGATTCACTCAGGGCTCCATGGCCACTCACAGAGCTGTTGGCTGTTGGACACGTTCCCATCTCTCCTGGAGGTGCTGGAGCTTCCTCAGCAGTAGCTGTAGAAGCAAAAGGCCCTGTCAATCATCCATGTCCCGACAAACATGTTGGGTCCCTGTCCTTCCTGTCCACAGTACCTTCTTGACCTCAACCTGCTCCTGTACAGCTTCTCTCAGCTCTGACCACTGCCTCCTCTGCAATGAAGCGGGACACATTGTGGGGAGCCATGGTGGGAACAGGTCCCGCCAGTCAGTCCCAGGGCACTGGGAGGTGAGCCAGGGCCAGGGCGGCCGGCACCCGGGTGTCCTGGGGCCAGCACCATTGCTCCGCAGCTCTGGCCACCAGCCATGGATTTCTGGTGAGTACTCCCCAAACTCCTGCCCAGCACCACGTCCAGGAGCAGCCTGCTTTATAATCCCAGGGCACCTGTGTCACAGGCCCAGGGGCAAAAAGGGAAACCATGGGAAGAACTGGGGAGCCAAAGCGAGCTGGAGGGAGGACTGAGGAGCTCTGGAGTACCAAGGGGAGCTGTGGGGATGAGTGGGGAGCCCTGTGGAGCTGAGGCAAAACCTGGGGAGGCCTGAGGGTCCAAGGTGAGGACTGGGCAGCCATAGCGAGCCCTGGGGCGCTGAAACAAGCCTAGAGGAGGAGTGGGGAGCCGAGGTGAACCCTGAGGGAGACTGCAGAGCCCTGGGGAGGTCCTGAGCCAGGACCAGGGCAGCCGGCAGCCTGGTGAGCTGATGCGAGTCCTGGGAAAGACTGGTGAGGTCCAGGGAGCTGAGGCGAGGCCTCGGCAGAAGTGGGGAGCTCAGCGAGATGAGCAAAGATTTGCAAAGGAGTAGGGTGCTCTGGGAAGGAACGTGAGGACTGGGAGCCTTGGGGAACTGAGCTGAGCCCTGAGGATACCGTGGAAGTCTTGGTGTACCCTGGGGAGCAGAGGGAAATTCCTTGGGAAGGCTGGGGAACCTCGGGGAGCCAAGGTGAGTCCTGGTGAAGAATGGGGAGGCATGGGGGGTAAAGCGAGGCCTGAGCTGCACTGGGGAGCTGAGGTGTTTCCTGGGCGGCTTTAGGGCACGAGGTGAGCCCTGGGCACTGGGCAAACCTGGGGTGTCCTGGGGAGCCAAGGAGATACTTTGGGAGTCTTGGGCAGTCCAAGGGAGATGAAGCGAGCCCTGGGAAGCCCTTTGGGGTGGGGGAGCCACACCCCAACTCCCACCCACCCTGTTGAAGGAGCCAGGGTGTGGGTCTGGGTGTGAGGGGTGGCAGCAGCAGCCCAGGAAGGGGAAGGGCTAAAGTGGGGGGCGGTGCAGACGGGCTGGGAGAGCCATGGAGAGTGGGGGCTGCAGGCACTGAGTGATGGGGCCCATTGGGTGCCAGCGGTACACAGTGCTGCCCCACCACCCCAGGGAGGGCTCCCCATTGTCCCTGGGGGTTCCAGCCCCCCGGGGCATTCTCCGGTGCCACCTCGATGCCAGCTGCTCCTCCTACAGACCAAGGCTCAGCAGGGACATGTGTTGGGCTGTGCCAGGTGGGCTAGGTTTGGGGGCTCAGACCCCCACCCTCATCCCCGCTGACACCCGCACCCCCATTCAATGTTCCCCGGACACCGTGCAGACCCTTCCCTGCCCATGGCCCGCAGCCGGGCTGTCTGTCCTACCAGCCGCACGGCCACCATCTCCTGTAGCAGCGCCTCGTCTGGGTCGTTTCCCTGCTGTGAGAAGAGACCTCGGCCGGTGTGACGACCTCCTGCTCGGCCAACAGGGAGCCAGGGTGCTGCCCAGCCTCCGCTTGGGGGTCATGTAGGAGAGCTTGGGAGCTACTCAGAGTTGTGCAGAGCTGCTTTTTGAGCAACTCCTGAGTTGCTAAGAAGTGGTTTGAGCCACTGAGGAGAAGACAAGGGCTCACCAGAGCAGGCTGGAGGAGCATCCGGCAGCCAGAAAGCTGTCTGCAAGCAGCAGAGGTTTGCCCCAAGCTGCTCAGCACACCCCACCCCACTGCCCCCAGATTGACTCAGGGCTTCATGGCCACTCACAGAGCTGTTGGCTCTTGGACACATTCCGATCTCTCCTGGGGGTGCTGGAGCTTCCTCAGCAGCAGCTGTAGAAGCAAAAGGCCCTGTCAATCATCCATGTCCCCACAAATGTGTTGGGTCCCTGTCCCTCCTGTCCCCAGTACCTCCTTGACCTCAACCTGCTCCTGCACAGCTTCTCTCAGCTCTGACCACTGCGTCCTCTGCAATGAAGCGGGACACATTGCGGGGAGCCATGGTGGGAACAGGTCTTGCCAGTCAGTCCCAGGGCACTGGCAGGTGAGCCAGGGCCAGGGCGGCCGGCACCCGGGTGTCCTGGGGCCAGCACCATTGCTCCACAGCTCTGGCCACCAGCCATGGATTTCTGGTGAGCACTCTCCAAACTCCTGCGCAGCACCACGTCCAGTAGAAGCCTTGTTTATAATCATCAGGGCACCTGTGTCACAGGCCCAGGGGAAAAAAGGGGAACACTGGGAAGAACTGGGGAGCCAAAGCGAGCTGGAGGGAGGACTGAGGAGCTCTGAAGTGCCAAGGAGAGCTGTGGGGATGAGTGGGGAGCCCTGTGGAGCTGAGGCAAAGCCTGGGGAGGCCTGAGGGTCCAAGGTGAGGACTGGGCAGCCATAGTGAGCACTGGGGACCTGAAACAAGCCCAGAGGAGGACTGGGGAGCCGAGGCGAACCGTGAGGGAGACTGCAGAGCCCTGGGGAGGTCCTGAGCCAGGACCAGGGCAGCCGGCAGCCTGATGAGCTGATGCGAGTCCTGGGGAAGACTGGTGAGGTCCAGGGAGCTGAGGTGAGGCCTCGGCAGAACTGGGGAGCTCAGCGCGATGAGCAAAGATCTGCAAACGACTGGGATGCTCTGGGAAGGAACGTGAGGACTGGGAGCCTTGTGGAACTGAGGAGAGCCCAGGGGATCCAAGGGAAGTCCTGGGGAGGACTGGGATACCCTGGGGAGCCCAGTCAAAATCCATGGGAGGGCTGGGGAACCTTGGGGAGCCAAGGTGAGTCCTGATGAAGAACGAGGCGCCCTGGGGAGACATACTCCTGTACCTTCTTGACCTCAACCTGCTCCTGAACAGCTTCTCTCAGCTCTGACCACTGCCTCCTCTGCATAGCAAGCGGGACACATTTTGGGGAGCCATGGTGGGAACAGGCCCCTCCAGTCAGTCCCAGGGCACTGGGAGGTGAGCCAGGGCCAGGGCAGCCGGCATTCTTGGGAGCTGATGCGAGTCCTGGAAAAGACTGGTGAGGTCCAGAGAGCTGAGGTGAGGCCTCGGCAGAACAGGGGAGCTGAGTGAGATATGCAAGAGATCTGCAAATGACTGGGGAGCCCAGATGAGCCCTAGAGTAGATTGGGGAGAAGTGGGAACCAAGGCGAGGACTGGGGAGCCCTGAGGATCTGAGGCGATGCCTTGGGAGTACGGGGGATCCCTGGGGTGTGGAGGAGAGCCCTAGGGAGGAGTGGGGAGCCCTGAGGAGCAGAGGCAGACCCTGGAGAGGACTTGAGAGCCTTGGGGAACCGAGCTGAGCCCTGGGGTTACCATGGAAGTCTTGGTGTACCCTGGGGAGCAGAGGGAAAATCCATGGGAGGGCTGGGGAACCTTGGGGAGCCAAGGTGAGTCCTGGTGAAGAATGAGGAGCCCTGGGGAGACGTACCCCTGTACCTTCTTGACCTCAACCTGCTCCTGAACAGCTTCTCTCAGCTGTGACCACTGCCTCCTCTGCATAGCAAGCGGGACACATTGCCTTGGGGAACTGAGCTGAGCCCTGAGGATACTGTGGAACTCCTGGGGTACCCTGAGGAGTAGAGGGAAAATCCTTGAGAAGGCTGGGGAACCTCGGGGAGCCAAGGTGAGTCCTGGTGAAGAATGGGGTGGCATGGGGGAACGAAGCGGGGCCTGAGCTGCAGTGGGGAGCCGAAGTGTTTCCTGGGCGACTTGGGGCACAGAGTGAGCCCTGGGGACTGGGCAAACCTGGGGTGTCCTGGGGAGCCAAGGAGATACTTTGGGAGTCTTGGGCAGTCCAAAGGAGATGAAGCGAGCCCTGGGAAGCCCTTTGGGGTGGGGGAGCCACACCCCAACTCCCACCCACTCTGTTGAAGGAGCCAGGGTGTGGGTCAGGGTGTGAGGGGTGGCAGCAGCAGCCCAGGAAGGGGAAGGGCTAAAGTGGGGGGCGGTGCAGACGGGCTGGGAGAGCCATGGAGAGTGGGGGCTGCAGGCACTGAGTGATGGGGCCCATTGGGTGCCAGCGGTACACAGTGCTGCCCCACCACCCCAGGGAGGGCTCCCCATTGTCCCTGGGGGTTCCAGCCCCCCGGGCATGTCCCCCACTGCCTCCTGTTACCCCAGTAGTGTCCTCCCTTGTCACTAAGGGGGGGTCCCCAGGAAGGGCATCACCCATCACCCTCAGGGGTGCACTCCAATCACCAACAGGGGTGTCTCCACCAGTGCCAGGTAGGGGGTGCCCCTCATCATGCCAGGGTGGTGCCCACATCACCCCAAGGGTCTCCTCCCCATGGAGGTGTCCCCACACCCTCCCCCAGGGTCCCGCCAGTCAGTCCCAGGGCACTGGGAGGTGAGCCAGGGCCAGGGCGGCCGGCACCCGGGTGTCCTGGGGCCAGCACCATTGCTCCACAGCTCTGGCCACCAGCCATGGATTTCTGGTGAGTACTCCCCAAACTCCTGCCCAGCACCACGTCCAGGAGCAGCCTCCTTTATAATCCCAGGGCACCTGTGTCACAGGCCCAGGGGCAAAAAGGGAAACCATGGGAAGAACTGGGGAGCCAAAGCGAGCTGGTGGGAGGACTGAGGAGCTCTGAAGTGCCAAGGAGAGCTGTGGGGAGGAGTGGGGAGCCCTGTGGAGCTGAGGCAAAACCTGGGGAGGCCTGAGGGTCCAAGGTGAGGACTGGGCAGCCATAGTGAGCACTGGGGCGCTGAAACAAGCCTAGAGGAGGAGTGGGGAGCCGAGGTGAACCCTGAGGGAGACTGCAGAGCCCTGGGGAGGTCCTGAGCCAGGACCAGGGCAGCCGGCAGCCTGGTGAGCTGATGCGAGTCCTGGGAAAGACTGGTGAGGTCCAGGGAGCTGAGGCGAGGCCTCGGCAGAAGTGGGGAGCTCAGCGAGATGAGCAAAGATTTGCAAAGGAGTAGGGTGCTCTGGGAAGGAACGTGAGGACTGGGAGCCTTGGGGAACTGAGCTGAGCCCTGAGGATACCGTGGAAGTCTTGGTGTACCCTGGGGAGCAGAGGGAAATTCCTTGGGTCAGGGTGTGAGGGGTGGCAGCAGCACCCCAGGAAGGGGAAGGGCTAAAGTGGGGGGCGGTGCAGACGGGCTGGGAGAGCCATGGAGAGTGGGGGCTGCAGGCACTGAGTGATGGGGCCCATTGGGTGCCAGCGGTACACAGTGCTGCCCCACCACCCCAGGGAGGGCTCCCCATTGTCCCTGGGGGTTCCAGCCCCCCGGGGCATGTCCCCCACTGCTTCCTGTTACCCCAGCAGTGTCCCCCCTTGTCACTAAGTGGGGGTCCCCAGGAAGGGCATCACCCATCACCCTCAGGGGTGCACTCCAATCACCAACAGGGGTGTCTCCACCAGTGCCAGGTAGGGGGTGCCCCTCATCATGCCAGGGTGGTGCCCACATCACCCCAAGGGTCTCCTCCCCATGGAGGTGTCCCCACACCCTCCCCCACACTGCACCAAGATCCGCTTATCGATCTCTTTAAAATATGGAGGTTTGGCTCCTTGGCTAATCTTCCCCCTGGATTAACTTTTTGAAATACAGAAATCACTGTGCATTCTGGGATTACTTTGAAGAGACTTTGATTTACAGTAAGGATTCATAGTCTGATGTCTCGTGGTCATTCCCCCCAGCTGGGGTCAGGGGCCAGGTCCCCAGTTTTGTAAAAACAACCTTTCTTTGTTAAAAGTTCCTTACACCCCGCAGGCTTCCCCCTCTCCCTGCCTCGACCCTCCCCGCAGCAGCCCCCTACACCGCTGCCCACTGTGACACCCAACCGCTCCCCGGGAGCACCCCCCAGGCCACGGGGACCCAGAGGGGACACTCACTGCAGACAGGAAATGGAGCCGCGTCTCCTCACCAGCATGTCCCTCTCCTGCACGTCAACACAGAGCAAGGACACTTGTCAAGCAGTGCCACGCAGTCGGGACAGCTGGAGTTGCACAGTGCCCCCGGCCTCTGCCTTGCACACGAGTATGGGCCACGCGTGGCTGTGAACTCCATGGAGCCCTCTCCCCAGGGGGACCCTCGCTGGCCGGGGCAGGGGCTGGCACAGGCTCTCCCCCTCAGCAGCTCTGCTTCCACCGCCTTCGGCAGCGCAGTCCCCGCTGCCTCTGCCCGCTCTGACCACTGCCGCCTCTGCAAAGCAAGCGGGACACGTTGCAGGGAGCCACACTGGGAAAAGGCCTCCCCTCTCTGCTGTCCTCCGCTGGGCTGGCGGGTGTGCACCAGTGTTTTCACTGGGAAGTCTTTAACATCTTGGCTCATTGGCATGTGAGACAGGAGAGGGTCGTGGCTTTCTTCTTGTCTCCTCCCTCCGCTCGCTTCTCACCGTAATTGGGATACTTGTGCATTTGTTCCAGAAATGAGGCAGAGTCAGGTGGTTGTAAGCCCCCCTACCCATTGGGACTGCAGTAGGACCCCGCTTTTGCACAAGCATGGTTAATGCCTTTATTTCAAGGATGTTGCCTTTGTTTAGCAAAGAAAGAGCTGGCCCCAGGGAAAAGGTACCGTTCTACCTCTGCAGCACTTATCCCTGTCGAGAGCCTCTGGGGAAGGATTAAGGGTCAGACAAATAAAGCGGATGTTGTTGTGGGTGTCCACTATAGGCCACCCAGCCAGGAGGAGGACACTGATGAATTATTCTTTAAGGAACTAAGTGAAGCCACCAAATCATCTGCCCTCGTCCTTATGGGGACTTCAAATTGTGAGATGTCAACTGGGAATATCACACAGCCGGCACCAACAGGTCCAGAAGATTCCTGAAGCATCTGGACGATAACTGCTTGCTGCGGGTACTGAGGGAAATGACCAGGAAAGGTGCCTTCTGAGACCTGATTCTCACTAACAGAGAGGGTCTCGTGGGAGAAGTGGCGACTGGTGGCTCCCTTGGCCACAGCGACCATGAAGCAGTCAGGTGTAAAGTCTTTGCTCATGGGAGGAAGACTGCCAGCAAGACCTTAACACTAGATATGAGGAGAACAGGCTTCAGGTGGCTCAGAGAACTACTTAGTAAGATGCCCTGGGAAGACGCTTTTAAAGGCATTGGCGTCCATCAGTGTTGGTCATCTTTTAAACACCACCTACTAAAAGCACAGGACCAAGCAATTCCAAAATGCTGAAAATCTAGCAGGCGAGGCAAAAAGCCAGCTTGGTTCAGCAGGGATCTTCTTGAAATACAGCAAAAAAGAAAATTCCATCGTCCCTGGAAGCAGGTCAGGCAACATGGGAGGACTACAGAGATGCTGCTCGCCATTGTAGGGAGGAAATCAGCGCTGCCAAAGCTCAATTAGAATTGAGGCTGGCCAGTAATGGGAAGGACAATAAAAAAGGATTTTTAAATATATTAATGGCAAAAGGCGAACGAGAAATAACATTGGCCCATTACTTCATGACCATGGTCACCTTATTAACACGGACACAGACAAAGCCGAGAGCTTTAATGCTTGCTTTGCCTCGGTCTTCAACAGCAAAGATGGCCTCGGGGGCTTCCATAGCCCTGGGCTAGAGAACCATGGCTGCGTGAACAATAAACTCCCAATCAATCCGGGACTTGTATGGGATGTGCTCCTCCAGTAGATCCCTACAAGTTGATGGGGCCTGATGGGGTTCATCCAAGGGTGCTTAAAGAGCTGGCTCGTGTCATAGGGAGACCTCTGCCTGTGATTTTTCATCGCTCCTGGGAATCTGGAGAGGTCCCGGAAGGCTGGAAGCTGCAAACGTTGTCCCAGTCTACAAGAAAGGCAAGAGGGGTGACCCTGGCAACTACAGGCCCGTCAGCCTCACTTCTGTGCCTGGCAAAACCATGGAGAAGATTATTCTGGGAGTTATTGAAAAACATCTGAACGACAACACAGTCATTGGTCCCAGCCAGCACAGGTTCATGAGGGGAAAGTCCTGCTTGACCAACTTAATTTCTTTCTACCCCAGGGTTACCCACCTAGCTGATCAAGAGAAGCACATTGGCGTGAGCTTTTTGGATTTCAGTAAAGCTTTTGATAGTATCTCTCACAGTATCCTCCTGGACAAGATGTCCCGCACACGGCTGGATAAACACACAATACAGTGGGTGAGCAATTGGCCGACAGGCCGTGCTCCAAGGGTTCTAGTTAAATGGGGTCACGTCTGGCTGGCGACCAGTCACCAGCGGGTTCCACAGGGATCCATCTTAGGGCCAGGACTCTTTAATGTCTTTATTAATGAGTTGGACTCTGGACTTGGGGGAATAATAAGTAAGTTCACCGATGACACAAAATTGGGAGGAGCTGTTGACACTCTGGAGGGCAGAGAGGCCCTGCAGAGGCATCTGGACAAATCGGAGAATTGGGCAATCACCAACCACATGAAATTTAACAAGGGCAAGTGCCGGATTTTGCACCGGGGACAAGGTCTGTCTTTGTCGTGAGGTGATCCTGCCTCCTCTCTGGCCGCCATTCTGAGCCCTGAGGTGATCTTGGTGCCCCTGCTGCCACCATTTTCTGTTTTGAGGTGATCTTGGTGCCCCTGCTGCCACCATTTTCTGTTTTGAGGTGATCCTGTGTGGCAGATGCACTCGACCCCCGCAGCCAAACCAGCAGCAGTTTGGTTCGGGCTCCAGAGGAGGGAAAGGCCTGGGCTGCAGCCGGGCCAAGAACTCCTTTGAGGACACCCACAAGGAAGCAGAACGGCGCACTGAACACCGATGAGTTGTGGGTGCAGGGAGTCTCGTCCGTACTTTTCCTACTCTAAGCAATTTGACTACAAGTCAACCACTTTATTCTATAAAAAGCACAGCCTGGGTGCGCCTACTTTGAGCACTCTCTGCTAAACAAGTGGGCTGTATGGCAATGGTTCTATTACTCACAGATCAGTGGAGGAGCCCAATTTAAGTTTCGTATTAATCGTTTAGCTTAAGTAAACGCACAATAAATGTAATGAATCATTTAGAAGTATAAGGTTGTAGGATTTTTAATATACTCCTTTCTTTGCGTTCCTTAGTAAGCTGCATTTGCTAAAATCTTAAGCAGTAGAGTTCTGCTGATATTTCCCAAAAGCAACTACAAACTACACTGAACACTTGCAAGATAAGGTCTAGTTTGCACTTTGCTGGGAAGAACAGCACTGACTGAGGAAATATAACGGTTCCAAGGCTGACACGGAGACGTTACAGACATCTGCAAAACGGGGCCTGTTTTGCACTTCGCTGGGGAGAAAGGATTTATTCAGACCAAAGAGTACCTGCAAGGCTACGGACCATAAACAATGTCTACAGCTAAACAAAACAAAGGCCCCTCTGAGATCAGTGAAAAAGATCCAATGAGAAGCAAGAAGACCCCAGAGTGAAATATCGATATTGGAATGAATGATGGTATGAACGGTCTCTAAAATATAGAAGTCTGTGATAGCTTTTTATATTCAGGTTGGTCCTCGGCACAGGTACCCATCTTGAGCCAGCCCTCCTGCTATTCTACTCCATCTTTTTTTTTTAAATTTTTTAAAAATTTTTTTCCTGAAAATTTTATTTCCTCGAAGTCTGCTCTGCATATGGTTATCAGGCCTAGCCTGAAAGTTTGTCTCTGGAGCTCTAAAATATAGACTGTGGAGCGAATGTTTATCAGGGAAGGAAGATGCCTGAACGTTTGCTTCGTGAACGGGTACAGGCTCCAGGAGAGAAGGTCAGCAGCATCCGGCTTGGTACATTCCCCCATGCAGTAAATAATAGAGTGATCCGGCCAACAAACTGTTCTAAGTTGCACTTCTCCTTGAGAAATCTGAACATTGCTCTGCAAGAAGCAGAACCCTAAATTACTCCCTGGCAACATCCTGCCAGTCCTGGTGCCGCCATTTTGAGCCCTGAGGTGACCTTGGTGCCCCTGGGGCCGCCATATTGTGTGCTGAGGTGATCCTGAGCCCGCGACAGCGAAACCCTGGCCGTATATACAGACTGGGCAATGAGATCCTTGAGAGCAGTTCCGCGGAGACAGATCTCCAGGTTCTGTTCCACGGCAAGTTGAACACGAGCCAACAGTGTCCCTGGCAGGCAAGAGGCCAACGTGTCCTGGGTGCATCCGGCACAGCATTGCGAGCTGGGCAGGGAGGGGATTGTCCCGCTCTGCTCTGCACTGGTGCGGCCTCACGTGAGGCACTGGGGGCAGTTCTGGGTGCCAGAGGACAAAAAGGATCTAAAGCTACTGGAGAATGTCCAGAGGAGGCCACAAAGTTGGTGAAGGGTTTGGAGGGGAAGCCGTATGAGGAGCGATTAAATCAGTGGGTTTGTTCAGCTTGGAGGAGACTGAGGCCTCATGGCGGCTACAGCTTCCTCACAAGGGGAGGAGGGGAGGCAGGTGCTGAGCTCTTCTCTCTGGCCACCAACGGTAGAACCCGAGAGAATGCAGGAACATGTGCCAGGGGAAGTTCAGCTTGGACATTAGGAAAAGGTTCTTCACGCAGAGGGGGGTGCAGCACTGGAACAGGCTCCCCAGGGAGGTGTCACAGCCCCAGGCCTGGCAGGATTCAAGAAGCGACTGCGCAGCGCCCTCAGACACACGGTGTTGATACAGGCCGCGGAGCAAAGGCAGCGCCCGAGGGCAGCCGGGAGGGGCCGGCGCGGAGCGGAGCGCTGCGGCTGGAGTGCGCGGGTGGCCTGCTGGCTGCTCCTCGTCCCCTCGTGTCCCACAGGAGCACTTGCAGGTGACCAGCGGGGAGGCTGGGGTGTGATGGGGGGTGCGGGGCAGGGAGGGAGGGGAACACACACGCAGGTGAACTTGCCCCGTCAATATGTGTCCACGGCGGAGGGACTGGGCCTCTGGAGATCCCCCGGGCTGTTGGCTGCGCTGCACAGGGAACCCTGATGTGGGTGTGCAGGCGCAGCAAGATGGCTTTGGGGAAGGGGGTGGGAGGAGTGACCGTCACTCGTGTGGCTGGGGCCACTGTGTGGGACAGGAACTCAGGCGTGGGCTGCGGGGGGAACACTGGGCGCTGTGACGTTGGGCCCTGGCCGGTGTCACCATGGGGGTTCTCCTCCAGCCCCTGGCCTTCCTGGAGCCGTTCCTGTTCCCTCTCCTCTTCCAGGCAGAGCTCTTTGAGGGAAAGGCAGAGGGAGGCACAGCAGCGTCCTGGGAAGAAGCAGCAGGAGCTGCAGGAAAGCATGGAGCAGCTCGGCATGGAGGTCAGTGTCCCCTCCTCTTCCCGTGTTCCCCCGGCTGTGGTGGCCGGGGCTGTGTCAGGGCCTCTGTGCCTCTGTGCGACTCCTCTTCCCTGAACCGTGCTGTTGTGCGCTGCTTAGAACACAACTGCCAGGAGCTTCAGCAGCTGGAGGGGCATCAATGGACGCCAGGTGACCGGTTGGAGGGAGGCGACTGTTGCTTTCCTTCTAAGACGCTCTGCCTGTGCACCCGTACTTAGAGAGGACAGGTTCAGGGGAAGACGGGGAGCCACAACAACCACCCTCGCTTCCCATGGTATTCGCATCATGGGGAGCTACCTCACTCATGCCTCTGCGCGTAGTATTTTGGGAAGGCAGTGAGGGCCTGGTTATAAATCTCTTCAGCATGAGAGAAGAGGAGTTTCCTTTGAATCAAAGAAGGGCTGAGACTGCCATCTTGGGTGGTACGAAAAAGTTATTAAGGACATCCATGTTCAGCAGGACCACGATGAGGACGGCGATCTGCAGGATGGCGAGGAACACAAGAAGTCTCCTGGGGGACAGGAGAGAGAGGTCAGGCAGAGCAGAGGGGCAAATTGGTCTCAAATCTTCCAACCACCCTCTCTGAACGGCACCATGGGACCTTGCACCGTGCTGGGCACAACGCTCCCTGCTCAGGACTGGGGTTCGGGGCATGGGCATCTCTCTCGGTTCTACTGTACGTCTGTCCGCTGGGCCCCAAAATCCCCCCTATGTGTCCCCCACGCTAGGGAGACAAAAACACAGAAACCTTTCACCCCAGACTAGTCCAGAGATACCTAATGCCCTTGGACCCAAGGCACGGGCATCCCACTGCCTAGAGAAGAGTCCTGGCACCCCGAGCCCCTCAAGCAACCCACCTCAGCCAAGAAGTTCTCCGGTGCCACCTCGATGCCAGCTGCTCCTCCTACAGGCCAAGGCTCAGCAGGGACATGTGTTGGGCTGTGCCAGGTGGGCTAGGTTTGGGGGCTCAGACCCCCTCCCTCATCCCCGCTGACACCCGCACCCCCATTCAATGTTCCCCGGACACCGTGCAGACCCTTCCCTGCCCATGGCCCGCAGCCGGGCTGTCTGTCCTACCAGCCGCACGGCCACCATCTCCTGTAGCAGCGCCTCGTCTGGGTCGTTTCCCTGCGCCATCTTCCCTCTGCTACGGACACCACGGGGTTCTGGGCTGTGAGAAGAGACCTCGGCCGGTGTGACGACCTCCTGCTCGGCCAACAGGGAGCCAGGGTGCTGCCCAGCCTCCGCTTGGGGGTCATGTAGGAGAGCTTGGGAGCTACTCAGAGTTGTGCAGAGCTGCTTTTTGAGCAACTCCTGAGTTGCTAAGAAGTGGTTTGAGCCACTTAGGAGAAGACAAGGGCTCTCCAGAGCAGGCTGGAGGAGCATCCGGCAGCCAGAAAGCTGTCTGCAAGCAGCAGAGGTTTGCCCCAAGCTGCTCAGCACACCCCACCCCACTGCCCCCAGGTTGACTCAGGGCTTCATGGCCACTCACAGAGCTGTTGGCTGTTGGACACATTCCGATCTCCCCTGGAGGTGCTGGAGCTTCCTCAGCAGCAGCTGTAGAAGCAAAAGGCCCTGTCAATCATCCATGTCCCCACAAATGTGTTGGGTCCCTGTCCCTCCTGTCCCCAGTACCTCCTTGACCTCAACCTGCTCCTGGACAGCTTCTCTCAGCTCTGACCACAGGCCTCCTCTGCAATGAAGCGGGACACATTGCGGGGAGCCATGGTGGGAACAGGTCCCGCCAGTCAGTCCCAGGGCACTGGCAGGTGAGCCAGGGCCAGGGCGGCCGGCACCCGGGTGTCCTGGGGCCAGCACCATTGCTCCACAGCTCTGGCCACCAGCCATGGATTTCTGGTGAGCACTCTCCAAACTCCTGCCCAGCACCACGTCCAGTAGAAGCCTTGTTTATAATCATCAGGGCACCTGTGTCACAGGCCCAGGGGAAAAAAGGGGAACACTGGGAAGAACTGTGGAGCCAAAGCGAGCTGGAGGGAGGACTGAGGAGCTCTGAAGTGCCAAGGAGAGCTGTGGGGATGAGTGGGGAGCCCTGTGGAGCTGAGGCAAAGCCTGGGGAGGCCTGAGGGTCCAAGGTGAGGACTGGGCAGCCATAGTGAGCACTGGGGACCTGAAACAAGCCCAGAGGAGGACTGGGGAGCCGAGGCGAACCGTGAGGGAGACTGCAGAGCCCTGGGGAGGTCCTGAGCCAGGACCAGGGCAGCCGGCAGCCTGGTGAGCTGATGCGAGTCCTGGGGAAGACTGGTGAGGTCCAGGGAGCTGAGGTGAGGCCTCGGCAGAACTGGGGAGCTCAGCGCGATGAGCAAAGATCTGCAAACGACTGGGGTGCTCTGGGAAGGAACGTGAGGACTGGGAGCCTTGTGGAACTGAGGAGAGCCCAGGGGATCCAAGGGAAGTCCTGGGGAGGACTGGGATACCCTGGGGAGCCCAGTCAAAATCCATGGGAGGGCTGGGGAACCTTGGGGAGCCAAGGTGAGTCCTGATGAAGAACGAGGCGCCCTGGGGAGACATACTCCTGTACCTTCTTGACCTCAACCTGCTCCTGAACAGCTTCTCTCAGCTCTGACCACTGCCTCCTCTGCATAGCAAGCGGGACACATTTTGGGGAGCCATGGTGGGAACAGGCCCCTCCAGTCAGTCCCAGGGCACTGGGAGGTGAGCCAGGGCCAGGGCAGCCGGCATTCTTGGGAGCTGATGCGAGTCCTGGAAAAGACTGGTGAGGTCCAGAGAGCTGAGGTGAGGCCTCGGCAGAACAGGGGAGCTGAGTGAGATATGCAAGAGATCTGCAAATGACTGGGGAGCCCAGATGAGCCCTAGAGTAGATTGGGGAGAAGTGGGAACCAAGGCGAGGACTGGGGAGCCCTGAGGATCTGAGGCGATGCCTTGGGAGTACGGGGGATCCCTGGGGTGTGGAGGAGAGCCCTAGGGAGGAGTGGGGAGCCCTGAGGAGCAGAGGCAGACCCTGGAGAGGACTTGAGAGCCTTGGGGAACCGAGCTGAGCCCTGGGGTTACCATGGAAGTCTTGGTGTACCCTGGGGAGCAGAGGGAAAATCCATGGGAGGGCTGGGGAACCTTGGGGAGCCAAGGTGAGTCCTGGTGAAGAATGAGGAGCCCTGGGGAGACGTACCCCTGTACCTTCTTGACCTCAACCTGCTCCTGAACAGCTTCTCTCAGCTGTGACCACTGCCTCCTCTGCATAGCAAGCGGGACACATTGCCTTGGGGAACTGAGCTGAGCCCTGGGGATCCCATGGAACTCCTGGGGTACCCTGAGGAGTAGAGGGAAAATCCTTGGGAAGGCTGGGGAACCTCGGGGAGCCAAGGTGAGTCCTGGTGAAGAATGGGGAGCCCTGGGGGAACGAAGCGGGGCCTGAGCTGCACTGGGGAGCCGAAGTGTTTCCTGGGCGACTTTGGGGCACAGAGTGAGCCCTGGGGACTGGGCAAACCTGGGGTGTCCTGGGGAGCCAAGGAGATACTTTGGGAGTCTTGGGCAGTCCAAAGGAGACAAAGCGAGCCCTGGGAAGCCCTTTGGGGTGGGGGAGCCCACTCTGTTGAAGGAGCCAGGGTGTGGGTCAGGGTGTGAGGGGTGGCAGCAGCAGCCCAGGAAGGGGAAGGGCTAAAGTGGGGGGCGGTGCAGACGGGCTGGGAGAGCCATGGAGAGTGGGGGCTGCAGGCACTGAGTGATGGGGCCCATTGGGTGCCAGCGGTACACAGTGCTGCCCCACCACCCCAGGGAGGGCTCCCCATTGTCCCTGGGGGTTCCAGCCCCCCGGGCATGTCCCCCACTGCCTCCTGTTACCCCAGTAGTGTCCTCCCTTGTCACTAAGGGGGGGTCCCCAGGAAGGGCATCACCCATCACCCTCAGGGGTGCACTCCAATCACCAACAGGGGTGTCTCCACCAGTGCCAGGTAGGGGGTGCCCCTCATCATGCCAGGGTGGTGCCCACATCACCCCAAGGGTCTCCTCCCCATGGAGGTGTCCCCACACCCTCCCCCACACTGCACCAAGACCCCCCACCAAATTTCCATCACTTTATTTTGCAAAAACAGAAAAATCCCGTGTCCCCGACCCTGGGGTGAGGGGGGTGTGGGTGGCCTGTAAACGTGACGAGGGGACAGCTTGGACCCTGGTGGAAACGCAAAGGAAAAATAACAGGTGAAAAGTGCTGCACTGGGGGGGCCCTGTGTAGTGTAACAAGCCCCCTCCCCCAGAGGGCTGTGCACCCCCAAAATGGGGCGAGAATTTGGAGCGGGCAGGGAGTCTCCTCTGTCTGTAACAGACATTTTGGGGTTGGCAGTTACGTCGCAGGGGCAGTCGGGGTGTGACACCCCCCAAAGCTGCTGGAGGGGGTGTTGGGGGCAGGGAGGGGCACAGGGCAGGGCCCCCCCTCCCCAGCATTGAGATCACTGTGACTATGGCTTGGAACCTCCCCTCCCAGCAAGAGAGGGGGGCTGGGGGGAGGAGGGTGTCGCCTCATGTCCCCCCATCTTTTGTCTCTATAGTGTTCTGTGCAGTGGGGCAGGGAGTCAGCAGTGGGGGAGGAGGATTTTGGGGTGTCCCTGCACACCAACGGCATCAGAAAGCAAAACCTGCAAGCAGCGACAAACCTCCTTCCCCCTTTATAAAGTTAACCGGGAAATAAATTTCCCCCCCCGGCATGGAGGGGGGGTCGCACCTTTGCCCCAGCAGTGTCTGGTGGGGGGGGAATGGGCCCCCTAAATCCACCCAGTTTCCAATAAATAAAGTCCTGGACACCAGGATACCCCCCGGCTCAGCAAGGAGGGGGGAATCCACTTCGGGAGGCCACCCTAGGGGCCTCAGGGATTAATGGGGGGGGCAATATTTGTCCTTGTTGCAAGGAGCCTTGTAACTAGCAATAAATGGCTTCAGCTGGACTCACATTGGATCGTGTGGATTCCGTGGTTTTCGTACTCGCAATATGGGACGGAGGGGGCTGTTTTGGGAGCCCCACAGGCTTCCTCCCCAGCCCTTTGTCATTGCTCCCTGGGGCAGGGTGGGACACGAGACTTGTACGGGATGTGCTCCTCCAGTAGATCCCTACAAGTTGATGGGGCCTAATGCATTGGATCACAGGCATGGGCATCCCACTGCCTAGGGAGGAGTCCTGGCACCCTGAGCCCCTCAAGCAACCCACCCCAGCCAAGAAGTGCTCTGGTGTCACCTCGATGCCAGCTGCTCCTCCTACAGGCCAAGGCAGAGCAGGGACATGTGTTGGGTTGTGCCAGGTAGACGAAGTTTGGGGGCTCAGACCCCCTCCCTCATCCCCGCTGACACCCGTGTCCCCATTCAATGTTCCCTGGGCACCATGCAGACCCTTCCCTGCCCAAGGCCCGCAGCCGGGCTGTCTGTCCTACCAGCCGCACGGCCACCATCTCCTCTAGCAGCGCTTCGTCTGGGTCATTTCCCTGCGCCATCTTCCCTCTGCTACGGACACCAGGGGTTCTGGGCTGTGAGAAGAGACCTCGGCCGGTGTGACGACCCCCTGCTTGGCCAACAGGGAGCCAGAGTGCTGCCCAGCCTCTGCTGGGGCTGGCACCAGGCACCCCCGGCATCCCAGCACTGCACATACCCACCCCACCAGTCCTGCCCCTGGCTTGGGGGGCATGTAGGAGAGACTGGGAGCTGCTCAGAGTTGTGCAGAGCTGCTTCTTGAGCAACTCCTGAGTTGCTGAGAGGTGTTTTGAGCCACGCAGGAGAAGACAAAGGCTCTCCAGAGCAGGCTGGAGGAGCGGCCAGCAGCCAGAAAGCTGTCTGCAAGTAGCAGAGGTTTGCCCCAAACTGCTCAGCACACCCCACCCCACTGCCCCCACCCATCCCCACTGCCCCCAGATTCACTCAGGGCTCCATGGCCACTCACAGATCTGTTGGCTGTTGGACACATTCCCATCTCTCCTGGAGGTGCTGGAGCTTCTTTGTCAGCAGCTGCACAAGCAAAATGCCCTGTGAAGAGTCCGTGCCCGCACAAACGTGTGGATCATGTGGAGTCCGTGGTTTTCATACTCGCAATACGGGAAGGAGGGGGCTGTTTTGGGAGCCCCACAGGCTTCCTCCCCGGCCCTTTGTCATTGCTCCCTGGGGCAGGGTGGGACACGAGACTTGTACGGGATGTGCTCCTCCAGTTGATCCCTACTAGTTGATGGGGCCTAATGCATTGGACCACAGGCACGGGCATCCCACTGCCTAGGGAGGAGTCTTGGCACCCCGAGCCCCTCAAGCAACCCACCTCAGCCAAGAAGTGCTCCGGTGCCACCTCCAAGGGTTCTAGTTAAATGGGGTCACGTCTGGCTGGCGACCACTCACCAGCGGGTTCCACAGGGATCCATCTTAGGGCCAGGACTCTTTAATATCTTTATTAATGAGTTGAACTCATGACTTGAGGAAATAGTAAGTAAGTTCGTCGATGACACAAAATTGGGAGGAGCTGTTGACACTCTGGAGGGCAGAGAGGCCCTGCAGAGGCATCTGGACAAATCGGAGAATTGGGCAATCACCAACCACATGAAATTTAACAAGGGCAAGTGCCGGATTTTGCACCGGGGACAAGGTCTGTCTTTGTCGTGAGGTGATCCTGCCTCCTCTCTGGCCGCCATTCTGAGTCCTGAGGTCACCCCCTGGGGCCCCCATTTTCTGTTTTGAGGTGATCCTGTGTGGCAGATGCACTCGACCCCCGCAGCCAAACCAGCAGCAGTTTGGTTCGGGCTCCAGAGGAGGGAAAGGCCGGAGCCACCCCGTGGCCAAAGGCATTGTGCATTGCTCCAGGGTGGAGACCCTGGCATGACAGATGAAGGATAGAAAAGGTGAGAGGAGAAGGGAAGAGTGAGAGTAGTGGATTTCACACATTGTTTATGTAGTCTTCATCTAGTCTAGCGGAGATATGAGCTGCACAGTCACGCATTCCACAATAGCAATGTCAAGCATCAAAACCAAGAAACAACAAATTAACATCGTAGTAATATCTAAAAGCCATTTTCACCAATCTGTGAGTCCCAATGATTCCAGAAGAGAGCTGAACCAAGGCCCAGGCCTCAAGCTGTGAAACACAGTGAATGACAGACAATCACTCCAGGGGTCCAATTCAATTATGAATTTTACTAAAAATACGTGTTGGAATACTGGTTACAGTGACTAGTGGCTTGGCAAAAGTATTTTATGATATCACAGAAGTTATCAACACATTAACAGCAAAAGTCCTTCTACAAGCAATGTATTGGCAACCATTAGTAGCTATAATACAAAACTTAACAAGAATCCAAGAGCAGAGCTTAAGATGATGTTACTCTTATATGTTCAAAAGGAAAAGAGAGAAAGAGAGTGATAGAGAGGGAAGGACAGCTAAGGTATAAGGAGAGACAAAGAAATAGGGATATAGAAAAAAGGAGAGAAGGAGAGAGCAGAGAGGAAAGAAGAAAGGAAAGGGTGAGGGATCCAGCCACTCTTACGACTCCGCAACGTGGTGTATGATGATGTGTGTCCTCCGGTGTCCCACGGCGAGGATGCTGGGGTTTGTAGTTCAGGAGCGCAGCGTCCTCCGTGTAAGGAACATTTAAGGAAGAACTGTTGTTTTTACGTAACTGAGGACCTGGCACCTGACCCCGGCACAGGGGGAAGGACCAAGAGACATTGGACTATGAATTCTGGATGTAAAACACAGTCTCTTCCCAGAATACATACTGATACCTGTATTTACAAGTTAATTTAGGGGGAAGGGTAGCCAAAGTGCCAGGAATCCATATTGATAAGGGGAAGGGTATTGTATGCTTCGGGGTAGTCTGTAAACCCTGAAGTACCCAACCAATGGGGAACAGGGGAGGGAAATTGCAGCCGGGAGTTTGGGGGGATATAAGCAGGGGCTTTTTGCCCTGTTAGGTGTGCCTACCTTTAGGTAGAACACCCGGTCTTGCAAAATCGTTACTAAAATACGCTTTGCTGAGAGATCCTGCTTGGGCCTCTTATATCTGCAAAATAACTGTTTCCTACAGGTCTGGGGGCTCGCCCGGGATTCGATGTCGTCATCTCGGGGGTCCCTATCGCCGAAGGACGGGAAGGCGCGCCCCGTTGATTTCAACGGTCCTGTGGATCATCGGCAGGGACTCCAGGAGAGACCGACAGAAATCCTGAGGCTGTATTGAAAAAGGCAGATCTCTGCAAACCATAGGGGAAAGGGTAAAGAAAAAGCGGTAGGCACAATACGAGCGACCAGGCAACTCTGTGCACGGACCAAGGTAAGCAAACAGACTGTTAAGTACTACCTTGGTGGTCGGGGGCATTCTGAGAGGAGGGATGAGGCGGAAGGAGAAGCCTTGGGACTCAGAATGGGAAATGTAAAGGAAAAATTCTAGGCCTAAGAAGGATAAATAGAAATTGATAAAGTATTGTGCTCTTGTCTGGACAAAAGAGCCCTTAATAGAGCAGAAGGTATTCCGGCCAAAATACGGATCCGGTTGACGATTGAATATGCCAAGATCTAAATTGGTAAAATTAAAAAAACTGTAGGGGGTTTAAATCTTCCTCCATACCAGGGTGGGTTCAAGTCCCTCCCTTGCTGCAGCATGTTTTTGAGTGCAAAGTGTGTGGCCTGATCAGTGTAAAGTGCACATAAAAGGAGCTTCAAGTCTCTCATGAGAATGGGAAAATATCCTTTAGACAGAAACCGTTGACCAAGTCTGAGACTAGGATTGGGCCCAGCCGCAGCTAAACTCCTCTCTGAAGGAGTTTAGAAAGCAAGGGGGTCCTTTCTGAACCTCGTGACTCAACGGGAGGGTCTTCCTGACTTTTTTAGTGATGGGGAAATAAAACTGGGCATAGAAAGGGGACGCTCTTGGCTGAGGTATTGCAAAATTGGGAAAATATTTATGGTACAGTAAGTCTGTCAAGAAAAGCACGCAATGACCTTATACTGAGAAGACTGGTGAATTGTAACTAAAAATCACCTAGAAAACAGATGTCCTGGACAAACGAATTACTGGTTATGTATAGGATGGTTTGGCATATGACCACCATAAAGAGGATGGTCAAAAACAAGTATAAAAACGTAGAGAAAGAATTTTAGCTCCAGTTGTGAGTAATTTAACTAAGGCGCTTGCAGAACTGGTCTCTGCAACACCCTACGCTCTGCTCTCTGTATCACCTCTTGATTGCCTCCCCAGCTGTCTTTGTTGTCCTTACTGCTTTTGCTGGGCTTTACCCTGGGATTGCTAAAGTTATTTTGCAGAGCAGCCAGCAGCAGATGTGTGTGTGTGTGTGTGTGTAGGGGAAGAAGTGTGAGGGAGGGGGGAATGTGCGTGTGAATACCCTCCAGTGCATGGATGCACCTATCACCCCTGGGACCCTGGAGATTTGATTATGTGAGGAAACCAAAGAAAGTTAAGGGAAGATGGGGATCGATGTGCATCATTATTTTCTCTTTTTTTTTCTTGGGATATAATCCATCCTGAGCTGATGTTAAGCTGTTATTGAGAGAGTTGGTCTGTCCAGAAAGATCATTTAAAAGAATGTGGGGTTAACCCTACAGACAGGGGGAAACTGGACTGCCTGGCCCCAAGGTGATTCTAATTGAGGTTATAATAATCAAACAAATGGAGATAACTGCCAAACAGTGGTTAAAAATCTGAGCTTTTGAGGAGATAAGAGTAAACTGAACTGAAGTGCAGGAATGTAGACAGAAGCCAGCACCCACTGGGGAAGATTTTGATAGGCTTTGTAGCAAGTGTGTTTGTGGATCTATGGAAGTATTTCAAAGAGCATGTGCCAGGTTGGCAGGAAGAATTTGCAAAAATTCTGAGTGTGGTCATGTTTGCGTATGATGGTCGGGAAGAGAAGCAAAAAGTTGAAGGAGACTGATTTGTTAGCAGCAGCTTTAGCTAGGAATTTGCAAGTGAAAGATAAAGACTGGAAGGGGAAAAAAACTGCGGAGGAGTTAGATCGAAGTCAGTGATAAAAGTGAGAGAATGAGAGAAAATGGAATGCTATTATTGTGGAAATCCGGGATATTTACCCCTAGGGCAGCAACCATTCGAAATGACTAAAAGAAGAAAACTCAATACACTTTGGAAAATCAGAGGAGCTGGAAATGGTTTTGGTGGTGGTTTTTTTTATGTGGGGAAACTTGTTTAAATCGCAAAAGGGCATATAATTGGTAAAGCAGGAGGTCGTGCCCTTGGACCACAGGTACGGCCATCCCACTGCCTAGGGAAGAGTCCTGGCATCCCCAGCCCCTCGAGCAACCCACCTCAGCCAAGAAGTGCTCCGGTGCCACCTCGATGCCAGCTGCTCCTCCTACAGGCCAAGGCACAGCAGGGACATGTGTTGGGCTGTGCCAGGTGGGCGAGGTTTGGGGGCTCAGACCCCCTCCCTCATCCCCGCTGACATCTGCACCTCCTTTCTGTGTGCCCCGGGGCCCTATTAAAGGCGGCAGATCCCTGCAAACCATAGGGGTAAGGATACAGGAAAAAGTGGTAGGCACAATACAGGCGACCAGGTTGTGGTTTAGTCTGGACAAAGGAGCCCATAGTAGGGCAGAAGGTATTCTGGCCAAAATACGGATCCAATGACGATTGGCTATGCCAAGATCTAAATTTGTGTGTAATGCTTTTCTGGCGTTTCTTCTGTTTCTTGACAAGTCAATGAAGAGGGGATATTTGCTGTCCCGTCTCACTCAGTGGATAAGGGCAAGCTTAACTTTTTCACGCTGTCTGCCGTAACCAGCAGTAACGGCAATTACTCGAGAGGTTCAAGCAAATCACAAATTTACAGCCAATAGTGGCTGGTCAAAACTTGTAACTATACCCTCAAACTTAACAGAATTTCAGCGACAAAACTCATAATCTTATTACCCTTACGTGGGCAGAATGAAGATAGAAACACAGGGAGGAAGAGAAAGAGAGAAGAGAAGGTATCCCCACCCTGAGATCCAGCAACAGTCTCTGCTGTCCTCCGGAGCTGGGTGTGCACCGGCGGCCCGAGTGCACAGTCTGAAATATTTTAGTTCCTTTGCATGTCAGATACGGGAGGGTGGTGGTTTTCTTCTTGTCTCCTCCCTCCACTTGCTTCTCATGGTAATTAGGGTACTCGTGCATTTGTTCCCAAAATGAGTCCGTGGTCCTCTGGGAGTCTCTGGTGGTCGCAATTCCCCGTAGCCGTCGTGACCGCAGTAGTACCCCACTTTTGCACAAGCATGGTTAGTGCCTTTATGTCCAAGATGTTGCCTTTGTTTTGCAAAGAAGTTGGCCCCAAGGAAAAGGCACCCTTCTGCCTCTGCAGCACTTACCTCTTCCTGCCTGCCAGAGTTGTAAAGCAAGTCATTTGAGGCAAAACAGAGGACACATACTCTGTCTCTCAGTTTGCTACCTGTCTGCGGGTGGTCATTATGACTCCCCGTGTTCTCGTGAACCTGTACTGGGCACACAGAGGTGCACAGGCAGAGCCGTCCAGGGGAGAGCACAGGCAGCAGGGAAAGCAGCAGCCACCTCCCTCTGACCCGTCAGCTGACGTGAGTTGACAAGGTCACACACGTGTCCTGCAATCACCGATTTCTTTATTCTCTTTCTAGTTTCATTTCAAAAAAATGGGACCTCGCTGGGCAGCTCCCAAGGGCAGCCGCCAGCTTGGGTCGTAGGACAAAGTTATTAAGGACATTCGTGTTCAGCAGGACCACGATGAGGACGGCGATCTGCAGGAAGGCGAGGAACACAAGAAGTCTCCTGAGGGACAGGAGAGAGAGGTCAGGCAGAGCAGAGGGGCAAATTGGTCTCAGCTCTTCCAACCACCTTCCTTGAATGGCACCATGGGACCTTGCACCGTGCTGGGCACAACGCTCCCTGCTCAGGAGTGAGGTTCAGGGCACGGGGATCTCTCTCAGTTCTACTGTACGTCTGTCCCCTGGGCCCCAAAATCCCCTCTAGGAGCCCCCCAAGCTAGGGAGAAATAAACACTGAAACCTTTCACCCCAGACTAGTCCACAGGTGCCTAATGCCCCTGGACCACAGGCACGGGCATCCCACTGTGAAGGGAAGAGTTCTGGCACCCCGAGCCCCTCGAGCAACCCACCTCAGCCAAGAAGTGCTCCAGTGCCACCTCGATGCCAGCTGCTCCTCCTACAGGCCAAGGCACAGCAGGGACATGTGTTGGGCTGTGCCAGGGGGACGAGGTTTGGGAGTTCAGACCCCCTCCCTCATCCCCGCTGACACCCGTGTCCCCATTCAATGTTCCCTGGGCACCATGGAGACCCTTCCCTGCCCAAGGCCCGCAGCCGGGCTGTCTGTCCTACCAGCCGCACGGCCACCATCTCCTGTAGCAGCGCCTCGTCTGGGTCGTTTCCCTGCGCCATCTTCCCTCTGCTACGGACACTGAGGGATTCTGGGCTGTGACAAGACACATCGGATGGCGTGACAACCCCCTGCTTGGCCAACAGGGAGCCAGGGTGCTGCCCAGCCTCTGCTGGGGCTGGCACCAGGCTCCCCCGGCATCCCAGCACTGCACAGACCCACCCCACCCGTCCTGCCCCTGGCTTGGGGGGCATGTAGGAGAGCTTGGGAGCTGCTCAGAGTTGTGCAGAGCTGCTTCTTGAGCAGCTCCTGAGTTGCTGAGAGGTGTTTTGAGCCACTTAGGAGAAGAAAAGGGCTCTCCAGGGCAGGCTGGAGGAGCATCCAGCAGCCAGAAAGCTGTCTGCAAGCAGCAGAGGTTTGCCCCAAGCTGCTCAGCACACCCCACCCCACTGCCCCCAGATTCACTCAGGGCTCCATGGCCACTCACAGAGCTGTTGGCTGTTGGACACGTTCCCATCTCTCCTGGAGGTGCTGGAGCTTCCTCAGCAGCAGCTGTAGAAGCAAAAGGCCCTGTCAATCATCCATGTCCCGACAAACATGTTGGGTCCCCGTCCTTCCTGTCCACAGTACCTTCTTGACCTCAACCTGCTCCTGTACAGCTTCTCTCAGCTCTGACCACTGCCTCCTCTGCAATGAAGTGGGACACATTGCGGGGAGCCATGGTGGGAACAGGTCCCGCCAGTCAGTCCCAGGGCACTGGGAGGTGAGCCAGGGCCAGGGCGGCCGGCACCCGGGTGTCCTGGGGCCAGCACCATTGCTCCACAGCTCTGGCCACCAGCCATGGATTTCTGGTGAGTACTCCCCAAACTCCTGCCCAGCACCACGTCCAGGAGCAGCCTGCTTTATAATCCCAGGGCACCTGTGTCACAGGCCCAGGGGCAAAAAGGGAAACCATGGGAAGAACTGGGGAGCCAAAGCGAGCTGGAGGGAGGACTGAGGAGCTCTGAAGTGCCAAGGAGAGCTGTGGGGAGGAGTGGGGAGCCCTGTGGAGCTGAGGCAAAGCCTGGGGAGGCCTGAGGGTCCAAGGTGAGGACTGGGCAGCCATAGCGAGCCCTGGGGCGCTGAAACAAGCCTAGAGGAGGACTGGGGAGCCGAGGTGAACCCTGAGGGAGACTGCAGAGCCCTGGGGAGGTCCTGAGCCAGGACCAGGGCAGCCGGCAGCCTGGTGAGCTGATGCGAGTCCTGGGAAAGACTGGTGAGGTCCAGGGAGCTGAGGCGAGGCCTCGGCAGAACTGGGGAGCTCAGCGAGATGAGCAAAGATTTGCAAAGGAGTAGGGTGCTCTGGGAAGGAACATGAGGACTGGGAGCCTTGGGGAACTGAGCTGAGCCCTGAGGATACCGTGGAAGTCTTGGTGTACCCTGGGGAGCAGAGGGAAATTCCTTGGGAAGGCTGGGGAACCTCGGGGAGCCAAGGTGAGTCCTGGTGAAGAATGGGGTGGCATGGGGGGTAAAGCGAGGCCTGAGCTGCACTGGGGAGCTGAGGTGTTTCCTGGGCGGCTTTAGGGCACGAGGTGAGCCCTGGGGACTGGGCAAACCTGGGGTGTCCTGGGGAGCCAAGGAGATACTTTGGGAGTCTTGGGCAGTCCAAGGGAGATGAAGCGAGCCTTGGGAAGCCCTTTGGGGTGGGGGAGCCACACCCCAACTCCCACCCACCCTGTTGAAGGAGCCAGGGTGTGGGTCTGGGTGTGAGGGGTGGCAGCAGCAGCCCAGGAAGGGGAAGGGCTAAAGTGGGGGGCGGTGCAGACGGGCTGGGAGAGCCATGGAGAGTGGGGGCTGCAGGCACTGAGTGATGGGGCCCATTGGGTGCCAGCGGTACACAGTGCTGCCCCACCACCCCAGGGAGGGCTCCCCATTGTCCCTGGGGGTTCCAGCCCCCCGGGGCATGTCCCCCACTGCTTCCTGTTACCCCAGCAGTGTCCCCCCTTGTCACTAAGTGGGGGTCCCCAGGAAGGGCATCACCCATCACCCTCAGGGGTGCACTCCAATCACCAACAGGGGTGTCTCCACCAGTGCCAGGTAGGGGGTGCCCCTCATCATGCCAGGGTGGTGCCCACATCACCCCAAGGGTCTCCTCCCCATGGAGGTGTCCCCACACCCTCCCCCACACTGCACCAAGATCCGCTTATCGATCTCTTTAAAATATGGGGGTTTGGCTCCTTGGCTAATCTTCCCCCTGGATTAACTTTTTGAAATACAGAAATCACTGTGCATTCTGGGATTACTTTGAAGAGACTTTGATTTACAGTAAGGATTCATAGTCTGATGTCTCGTGGTCATTCCCCCCAGCTGGGGCCAGGGGCCAGGTCCCCAGTTTTGTAAAAACAACCTTTATTTGTTAAAAGTTCCTTACACCCCGCAAGCTTCCCCCTCTCCCTGCCTCGACCCTCCCCGCAGCAGCCCCCTACACCGCTGCCCACTGTGACACCCAACCGCTCCCCGGGAGCACCCCCCAGGCCACGGGGACCCAGAGGGGACACTCACTGCAGACAGGAAATGGAGCCGCGTCTCCTCACCAGCATGTCCCTCTCCTGCACGTCAACACAGAGCAAGGACACTTGTCAAGCAGTGCCACACAGTCGGGACAGCTGGAGTTGCACAGTGCCCCCGGCCTCTGCCTTGCACACGAGTATGGGCCACGCGTGGCTGTGAACTCCATGGAGCCCTCTCCCCAGGGGGACCCTCGCTGGCCGGGGCAGGGGCTGGCACAGGCTCTCCCCCTCAGCAGCTCTGCTTCCACCGCCTTCGGCAGCGCAGTCCCCGCTGCCTCTGCCCGCTCTGACCACTGCCGCCTCTGCAAAGCAAGCGGGACACATTGCAGGGAGCCACACTGGGAAAAGGCCTCCCCTCTCTGCTGTCCTCCGCTGGGCTGGCGGGTGTGCACCAGTGTTTTCACTGGGAAGTCTTTAACATCTTGGCTCATTGGCATGTGAGACAGGAGAGGGTCGTGGCTTTCTTCTTGTCTCCTCCCTCTGCTCGCTTCTCACCGTAATTGGGATACTTGTGCATTTGTTCCAGAAATGAGGCAGAGTCAGGTGGTTGTAAGCCCCCCTACCCATTGGGACTGCAGTAGGACCCCGCTTTTGCACAAGCATGGTTAATGCCTTTATTTCAAGGATGTTGCCTTTGTTTAGCAAAGAAAGAGCTGGCCCCAGGGAAAAGGTACCGTTCTACCTCTGCAGCACTTATCCCTGTCGAGAGCCTCTGGGGAAGGATTAAGGGTCAGACAAATAAAGCGGATGTTGTTGTGGGTGTCCACTATAGGCCACCGAGCCAGGAGGAGGACACTGATGAATTATTCTTTAAGGAACTAAGTGAAGCCACCAAATCATCTGCCCTCGTCCTTATGGGGACTTCAAATTGTGAGATGTCAACTGGGAATATCACACAGCCGGCACCAACAGGTCCAGAAGATTCCTGAAGCATCTGGACGATAACTGCTTGCTGCGGGTACTGAGGGAAATGACCAGGAAAGGTGCCTTCTGAGACCTGATTCTCACTAACAGAGAGGGTCTCGTGGGAGAAGTGGCGACTGGTGGCTCCCTTGGCCACAGCGACCATGAAGCAGTCAGGTGTAAAGTCTTTGCTCATGGGAGGAAGACTGCCAGCAAGACCTTAACACTAGATATGAGGAGAACAGGCTTCAGGTGGCTCAGTGAACTACTTAGTAAGATGCCCTGGGAAGACGCTTTTAAAGGCATTGGCGTCCATCAGTGTTGGTCATCTTTTAAACACCACCTACTAAAAGCACAGGACCAAGCAATTCCAAAATGCTGAAAATCTAGCAGGCGAGGCAAAAAGCCAGCTTGGTTCAGCAGGGATCTTCTTGAAATACAGCAAAAAAGAAAATTCCATGGTCCCTGGAAGCAGGTCAGGCAACATGGGAGGACTACAGAGATGCTGCTCGCCATTGTAGGGAGGAAATCAGCGCTGCCAAAGCTCAATTAGAATTGAGGCTGGCCAGTAATGTGAAGGACAATAAAAAAGGATTTTTAAATATATTAATGGCAAAAGGCGAACGAGAAATAACATTGGCCCATTACTTCATGACCACGGTCACCTTATTAACACGGACACAGACAAAGCCGAGAGCTTTAATGCTTGCTTTGCCTCGGTCTTCAACAGCGAAGATGGCCTCGGGGGCTTCCATAGCCCTGGGCTAGAGAACCATGGCTGCGTGAACAATAAACTCCCAATCAATCCGGGACTTGTACGGGATGTGCTCCTCCAGTAGATCCCTTCAAGCTGATGGGGCCTGATGGGGTTCATCCAAGGGTGCTTAAAGAGCTGGCTCGTGTCATAGGGAGACCTCTGCCTGTGATTTTTCATCGCTCCTGGGAATCTGGAGAGGTCCCGGAAGGCTGGAAGCTGCAAACGTTGTCCCAGTCTACAAGAAAGGCAAGAGGGGTGACCCTGGCAACTACAGGCCCGTCAGCCTCACTTCTGTGCCTGGCAAAACCATGGAGAAGATTATTCTGGGAGTTATTGAAAAACATCTGAACGACAACACAGTCATTGGTCCCAGCCAGCACAGGTTCATGAGGGGAAAGTCCTGCTTGACCAACTTAATTTCTTTCTACCCCAGGGTTACCCACCTAGCTGATCAAGAGAAGCACATTGACGTGATCTTTTTGGATTTCAGTAAAGCTTTTGATAGTATCTCTCACAGTATCCTCCTGGACAAGATGTCCCGCACACGGCTGGATAAACACACAATACAGTGGGTGAGCAATTGGCCGACAGGCCGTGCTCCAAGGGTTCTAGTTAAATGGGGTCACGTCTGGCTGGCGACCAGTCACCAGCGGGTTCCACAGGGATCCATCTTAGGGCCAGGACTCTTTAATGTCTTTATTAATGAGTTGGACTCTGGACTTGGGGGAATAATAAGTAAGTTCACCGATGACACAAAATTGGGAGGAGCTGTTGACACTCTGGAGGGCAGAGAGGCCCTGCAGAGGCATCTGGACAAATCGGAGAATTGGGCAATCACCAACGACATGAAATTTAACAAGGGCAAGTGCCGGATTTTGCACCGGGGACAAGGTCTGTCTTTGTCGTGAGGTGATCCTGCCTCCTCTCTGGCCGCCATTCTGAGCCCTGAGGTGATCTTGGTGCCCCTGCTGCCACCATTTTCTGTTTTGAGGTGATCTTGGTGCCCCTGCTGCCACCATTTTCTGTTTTGAGGTGATCCTGTGTGGCAGATGCACTCGATCCCCGCAGCCAAACCAGCAGCAGTTTGGTTCGGGCTCCAGAGGAGGGAAAGGCCTGGGCTGCAGCCGGGCCAAGAACTCCTTTGCGGACACCCACAAGGAAGCAGAACGGCGCACTGAACACCGATGAGTTGTGGGTGCAGGGAGTCTCGTCCGTACTTTTCCTACTCTAAGCAATTTGACTACAAGTCAACCACTTTATTCTATAAAAAGCACAGCCTGGGTGCGCCTACTTTGAGCACTCTCTGCTAAACAAGTGGGCGGGGTGGCAATGGTTCTATTACTCACAGATCAGTGGAGGAGCCCAATTTAAGTTTCGTATTAATCGTTTAGCTTAAGTAAACGCACAATAAATGTAATGAATCATTTAGAAGTATAAGGTTGTAGGATTTTTAATATACTCCTTTCTTCGCGTTCCTTAGTAAGCTGCATTTGCTAAAATCTTAAGCAGTAGAGTTCTGCTGATATTTCCCAAAAGCAACTACAAACTACACTGAACACTTGCAAGATAAGGTCTAGTTTGCACTTTGCTGGGAAGAACAGCACTGACTGAGGAAATATAACGGTTCCAAGGCTGACACGGAGACGTTACAGACATCTGCAAAACGGGGCCTGTTTTGCACTTCGCTGGGGAGAAAGGATTTATTCAGACCAAAGAGTACCTGCAAGGCTACGGACCATAAACAATGTCTACAGCTAAACAAAACAAAGGCCCCTCTGAGATCAGTGAAAAAGATCCAATGAGAAGCAAGAAGACCCCAGAGTGAAATATTGATATTGGAATGAATCATGGTATGAACGGTCTCTAAAATATAGAAGTCTGTGATAGTTTTTTATACTCAGGTTGGTCCTCGGCACAGGTACCCATCTTGAGCCAGCCCTCCTGCTATTCTACTCCATCTTTTTTTTTTAAATTTTTTAAAAATTTTTTTCCTGAAAATTTTATTTCCTCGAAGTCTGCTCTGCATATGGTTATCAGGCCTAGCCTGAAAGTTTGTCTCTGGAGCTCTAAAATATAGACTGTGGAGCGAATGTTTATCAGGGAAGGAAGATGCCTGAACGTTTGCTTCGTGAACGGGTACAGGCTCCAGGAGAGAAGGTCAGCAGCATCCGGCTTGGTACACTCCCCCATGCAGTAAATAATAGAGTGATCCGGCCAACAAACTGTTCTAAGTTGCACTTCTCCTTGAGAAATCTGAACATTGCTCTGCAAGAAGCAGAACCCTAAATTACTCCCTGGCAACATCCTGCCAGTCCTGGTGCCGCCATTTTGAGCCCTGAGGTGACCTTGGTGCCCCTGGGGCCGCCATATTGTGTGCTGAGGTGATCCTGAGCCCGCGACAGCGAAACCCTGGCCGTATATACAGACTGGGCAACGAGATCCTTGAGAGCAGTTCCGCGGAGACAGATCTCCAGGTTCTGTTCCACGGCAAGTTGAACACGAGCCAACAGTGTCCCTGGCAGGCAAGAGGCCAACGTGTCCTGGGTGCATCCGGCACAGCATTGCGAGCCGGGCAGGGAGGGGATTGTCCCGCTCTGCTCTGCACTGGTGCGGCCTCACGTGAGGCACTGGGGGCAGTTCTGGGTGCCAGAGGACAAAAAGGATCTAAAGCTACTGGAGAGTGCCCAGAGGAGGCCACAGAGTTGGTGAAGGGTTTGGAGGGGAAGCCGTATGAGGAGCGATTAAATCAGTGGGTTTGTTCAGCTTGGAGGAGACTGAGGCCTCATGGCGGCTACAGCTTCCTCACAAGGGGAGGAGGGGAGGCAGGCGCTGAGCTCTTCTCTCTGGCCACCAACGGTAGAACCCGAGAGAATGCAGGAACATGTGCCAGGGGAAGTTCAGCTTGGACATTAGGAAAAGGTTCTTCACGCAGAGGGGGGTGCAGCACTGGAACAGGCTCCCCAGGGAGGTGTCACGGCCCCAGGCCTGGCAGGATTCAAGAAGCGACTGCGCAGCGCCCTCAGACACACGGTGTTGATACAGGCCGCGGAGCAAAGGCAGCGCCCGAGGGCAGCCGGGAGGGGCCGGCGCGGAGCGGAGCGCTGCGGCTGGAGTGCGCGGGTGGCCTGCTGGCTGCTCCTCGTCCCCTCGTGTCCCACAGGAGCACTTGCAGGTGACCAGCGGGGAGGCTGGGGTGTGATGGGGGGTGCGGGGCAGGGAGGGAGGGGAACACACACGCAGGTGAACTTGCCCCGTCAGTATGTGTCCACGGCGGAGGGACTGGGCCTCTGGAGATCCCCCGGGCTGTTGGCTGCGCTGCACAGGGAACCCTGATGTGGGTGTGCAGGCGCAGCAAGATGGCTTTGGGGAAGGGGGTGGGAGGAGTGACCGTCACTCGTGTGGCTGGGGCCACTGTGTGGGACAGGAACTCAGGCGTGGGCTGCGGGGGGAACACTGGGCGCTGTGACGTTGGGCCCTGGCCGGTGTCACCATGGGGGTTCTCCTCCAGCCCCTGGCCCTCCTGGAGCCGTTCCTGTTCCCTCTCCTCTTCCAGGCAGAGCTCTTTGAGGGAAAGGCAGAGGGAGGCACAGCAGTGTCCTGGGAAGAAGCAGCAGGAGCTGCAGGAAAGCATGGAGCAGCTCGGCATGGAGGTCAGTGTCCCCTCCTCTTCCCGTGTTCCCCCGGCTGTGGTGGCCGGGGCTGTGTCAGGGCCTCTGTGCCTCTGTGCGACTCCTCTTCCCTGAACCGTCTGTTGTGCGCTGCTTAGAACACAACTGCCAGGAGCTTCAGCAGCTGGAGGGGCACCAATGAACGCCAGGTGACCGGTTGGAGGGAGGTGGCTGTTGCTTTCCTTCTAAGACGCTCTGCCTGTGCACCCGTACTTAGAGAGGACAGGTTCAGGGGAAGACGGGGAGCCACAACAACCACGCTCGCTTCCCATGGTATTCGCATCACGTAGAGCTACCTCACTCATGCCTCTGCGCGTAGTATTTTGGGAAGGCAGTGAGGGCCTGGATATAAATCTCTTCAGCATGAGAGCAGAGGAGTTTCCTTTGAATCAAAGAAGGGCTGAGACTGCCAGCTTGGGTGGCACGAAAAAGTTATTAAGGACATCCATGTTCAGCAGGACCACAATGAGGACGGCGATCTGCAGGAAGTCGAGGAACACAAGAAGTCTCCTGGGGGACAGGAGAGAGAGGTCAGGCAGAGCAGAGGGGCAAATTGGTCTCGAATCTTCCAACCACCCTCTCTGAACGGCACCATGGGACCTTGCACCGAGCTGGGCACAACGCTCCCTGCTCAGGACTGGGGTTCGGGGCATGGGCATCTCTCTCGGTTCTACTGTACGTCTGTCCGCTGGGCCCCAAAATCCCCCCTATGTGTCCCCCACGCTAGGGAGACAAAAACACAGAAACCTTTCACCCCAGACTAGTCCAGAGATACCTAATGCCCTTGGAACACAGGCACGGGCATCCCACTGCCTAGAGAAGAGTCCTGGCACCCCGAGCCCCTCAAGCAACCCACCTCAGCCAAGAAGTGCTCCGGTGCCACCTCGATGCCAGCTGCTCCTCCTACAGACCAAGGCTCAGCAGGGACATGTGTTGGGCTGTGCCAGGTGGGCTAGGTTTGGGGGCTCAGACCCCCTCCCTCATCCCCGCTGACACCCGCACCCCCATTCAATGTTCCCCGGACACCGTGCAGACCCTTCCCTGCCCAAGGCCCGCAGCCGGGCTGTCTGTCCTACCAGCCGCACGGCCACCATCTCCTGTAGCAGCGCCTCGTCTGGGTCGTTTCCCTGCGCCATCTTCCCTCTGCTACGGACACCACGGGGTTCTGGGCTGTGAGAAGAGACCTCGGCCGGTGTGACGACCTCCTGCTCGGCCAACAGGGAGCCAGGGTGCTGCCCAGCCTCCGCTTGGGGGTCATGTAGGAGAGCTTGGGAGCTACTCAGAGTTGTGCAGAGCTGCTTTTTGAGCAACTCCTGAGTTGCTAAGAAGTGGTTTGAGCCACTTAGGAGAAGACAAGGGCTCTCCAGAGCAGGCTGGAGGAGCATCCGGCAGCCAGAAAGCTGTCTGCAAGCAGCAGAGGTTTGCCCCAAGCTGCTCAGCACACCCCACCCCACTGCCCCCAGATTCACTCAGGGCTTCATGGCCACTCACAGAGCTGTTGGCTGTTGGAGACATTCCGATCTCTCCTGGAGGTGCTGGAGCTTCCTCAGCAGCAGCTGTAGAAGCAAAAGGCCCTGTCAATCATCCATGTCCCCACAAATGTGTTGGGTCCCTGTCCCTCCTGTCCCCAGTACCTCCTTGACCTCAACCTGCTCCTGCACAGGTTCTCTCAGCTCTGACCACTGCGTCCTCTGCAATGAAGCGGGACACATTGTGGGGAGCCATGGTGGGAACAGGTCCCGCCAGTCAGTCCCAGGGCACTGGAAGGTGAGCCAGGGCCAGGGCGGCCGGCACCCGGTTGTCCTGGGGCCAGCACCATTGCTCCGCAGCTCTGGCCACCAGCCATGGATTTCTGGTGAGCACTATCCAAACTCCTGCCCAGCACCACGTCCAGTAGAAGCCTTGTTTATAATCACCAGGGCACCTGTGTCACAGGCCCAGGGGCAAAAAGGGAAACCATGGGAAGAACTGGGGAGCCAAAGCGAGCTGGAGGGAGGACTGAGGAGCTCTGAAGTGCCAAGGAGAGCTGTGGGGATGAGTGGGGAGCCCTGTGGAGCTGAGGCAAAGCCTGGGGAGGCCTGAGGGTCCAAGGTGAGGACTGGGCAGCCATAGTGAGCACTGGGGACCTGAAACAAGCCCAGAGGAGGACTGGGGAGCCGAGGCGAACCGTGAGGGAGACTGCAGAGCCCTGGGGAGGTCCTGAGCCAGGACCAGGGCAGCCGGCAGCCTGGTGAGCTGATGCGAGTCCTGGGGAAGACTGGTGAGGTCCAGGGAGCTGAGGTGAGGCCTCGGCAGAACTGGGGAGCTCAGCGCGATGAGCAAAGATCTGCAAACGACTGGGGTGCTCTGGGAAGGAACGTGAGGACTGGGAGCCTTGTGGAACTGAGGAGAGCCCAGGGGATCCAAGGGAAGTCCTGGGGAGGACTGGGATACCCTGGGGAGCCCAGTCAAAATCCATGGGAGGGCTGGGGAACCTTGGGGAGCCAAGGTGAGTCCTGATGAAGAACGAGGCGCCCTGGGGAGACGTACCCCTGTACCTTCTTGACCTCAACCTGCTCCTGAACAGCTTCTCTCAGCTGTGACCACTGCCTCCTCTGCATAGCAAGCGGGACACATTTTGGGGAGCCATGGTGGGAACAGGCCCCTCCAGTCAGTCCCAGGGCACTGGGAGGTGAGCCAGGGCCAGGGCAGCCGGCATTCTTGGGAGCTGATGCGAGTCCTGGAAAAGACTGGTGAGGTCCAGAGAGCTGAGGTGAGGCCTCGGCAGAACAGGGGAGCTGAGTGAGATATGCAAGAGATCTGCAAATGACTGGGGAGCCCAGATGAGCCCTAGAGTAGATTGGGGAGAAGTGGGAACCAAGGCGAGGACTGGGGAGCCCTGAGGATCTGAGGCGATGCCTTGGGAGTACGGGGGATCCCTGGGGTGTGGAGGAGAGCCCTAGGGAGGAGTGGGGAGCCCTGAGGAGCAGAGGCAGACCCTGGAGAGGACTTGAGAGCCTTGGGGAACCGAGCTGAGCCCTGGGGTTACCATGGAAGTCTTGGTGTACCCTGGGGAGCAGAGGGAAAATCCATGGGAGGGCTGGGGAACCTTGGGGAGCCAAGGTGAGTCCTGGTGAAGAATGAGGAGCCCTGGGGAGACGTACCCCTGTACCTTCTTGACCTCAACCTGCTCCTGAACAGCTTCTCTCAGCTGTGACCACTGCCTCCTCTGCATAGCAAGCGGGACACATTGCCTTGGGGAACTGAGCTGAGCCCTGGGGATCCCATGGAACTCCTGGGGTACCCTGAGGAGTAGAGGGAAAATCCTTGGGAAGGCTGGGGAACCTCGGGGAGCCAAGGTGAGTCCTGGTGAAGAATGGGGAGCCCTGGGGGAACGAAGCGGGGCCTGAGCTGCACTGGGGAGCCGAAGTGTTTCCTGGGCGACTTTGGGGCACAGAGTGAGCCCTGGGGACTGGGCAAACCTGGGGTGTCCTGGGGAGCCAAGGAGATACTTTGGGAGTCTTGGGCAGTCCAAAGGAGACAAAGCGAGCCCTGGGAAGCCCTTTGGGGTGGGGGAGCCACACCCCAACTCCCACCCACTCTGTTGAAGGAGCCAGGGTGTGGGTCAGGGTGTGAGGGGTGGCAGCAGCAGCCCAGGAAGGGGAAGGGCTAAAGTGGGGGGCGGTGCAGACGGGCTGGGAGAGCCATGGAGAGTGGGGGCTGCAGGCACTGAGTGATGGGGCCCATTGGGTGCCAGCGGTACACAGTGCTGCCCACCACCCCAGGGAGGGCTCCCCATTGTCCCTGGGGGTTCCAGCCCCCCGGGCATGTCCCCCACTGCCTCCTGTTACCCCAGTAGTGTCCTCCCTTGTCACTAAGGGGGGTTCCCCAGGAAGGGCATCACCCATCACCCTCAGGGGTGCACTCCAATCACCAACAGGGGTGTCTCCACCAGTGCCAGGTAGGGGGTGCCCCTCATCATGCCAGGGTGGTGCCCACATCACCCCAAGGGTCTCCTCCCCATGGAGGTGTCCCCACACCCTCCCCCACACTGCACCAAGACCCCCCACCAAATTTCCATCACTTTATTTTGCAAAAACAGAAAAATCCCGTGTCCCCGACCCTGGGGTGAGGGGGGTGTGGGTGGCCTGTAAACGTGACGAGGGGACAGCTTGGACCCTGGTGGAAACGCAAAGGAAAAATAACAGGTGAAAAGTGCTGCACTGGGGGGGCCCTGTGTAGTGTAACAAGCCCCCTCCCCCAGAGGGCTGTGCACCCCCAAAATGGGGCGAGAATTTGGAGCGGGCAGGGAGTCTCCTCTGTCTGTAACAGACATTTTGGGGTTGGCAGTTACGTCGCAGGGGCAGTCGGGGTGTGACACCCCCCAAAGCTGCTGGAGGGGGTGTTGGGGGCAGGGAGGGGCACAGGGCAGGGCCCCCCCTCCCCAGCATTGAGATCACTGTGACTATGGCTTGGAACCTCCCCTCCCAGCAAGAGAGGGGGGCTGGGGGGAGGAGGGTGTCGCCTCATGTCCCCCCATCTTTTGTCTCTATAGTGTTCTGTGCAGTGGGGCAGGGAGTCAGCAGTGGGGGAGGAGGATTTTGGGGTGTCCCTGCACACCAACGGCATCAGAAAGCAAAACCTGCAAGCAGCGACAAACCTCCTTCCCCCTTTATAAAGTTAACCAGAAAATAAATTTCCACCAACGGCATCAGAAATCAAAACCTGCAAGCAGCGACAAACCTCCTTCCCCCTTTATAAAGTTAACCAGGAAATAAATTTCCCCCCCCGGCATGGAGGGGGGGTCGCACCTTTGCCCCAGCAGTGTCTGGTGGGGGGGGAATGGGCCCCCTAAATCCACCCGGTTTCCAATAAATAAAGTCCTGGACACCAGGATACCCCCCGGCTCAGCAAGGAGGGGGGTATCCACTTCGGGAGGCCACCCTAGGGGCCTCAGGGATTAATGGGGGGGGGCAATATTTGTCCTTGTTGCAAGGAGCCTTGTAACTAGCAATAAATGGCTTCAGCTGGACTCACATTGGATCGTGTGGATTCCGCGGTTTTCGTACTCGCAATATGGGACGGAGGGGGCTGTTTTGGGAGCCCCACAGGCTTCCTCCCCAGCCCTTTGTCATTGCTCCCTGGGGCAGGGTGGGACACGAGACTTGTACGGGATGTGCTCCTCCAGTAGATCCCTACAAGTTGATGGGGCCTAATGCATTGGATCACAGGCACGGGCATCCCACTGCCTAGGGAGGAGTCCTGGCACCCTGAGCCCCTCAAGCAACCCACCTCAGCCAAGAAGTGCTCTGGTGTCACCTCGATGCCAGCTGCTCCTCCTACAGGCCAAGGCAGAGCAGGGACATGTGTTGGGTTGTGCCAGGTAGACGAAGTTTGGGGGCTCAGACCCCCTCCCTCATCCCCGCTGACACCCGTGTCCCCATTCAATGTTCCCTGGGCACCATGCAGACCCTTCCCTGCCCAAGGCCCGCAGCCGGGCTGTCTGTCCTACCAGCCGCACGGCCACCATCTCCTGTAGAAGCGCCTCATCTGGGTCGTTTCCCTGCGCCATCTTCCTTCTGCTAAGGACACCACGGGGTTCTGGGCTGTGAGAAGAGACCTCGGCCGGTGTGACGACCCCCTGCTTGGCCAACAGGGAGCCAGAGTGCTGCCCAGCCTCTGCTGGGGTTGGCACCAGGCACCCCCGGCATCCCAGCACTGCACAGACCCACCCCACCCGTCCTGCCCCTGGCTTGGGGGGCATGTAGGAGAGACTGGGAGCTGCTCAGAGTTGTGCAGAGCTGCTTCTTGAGCAACTCCTGAGTTGCTGAGAGGTGTTTTGAGCCACGCAGGAGAAGACAAAGGCTCTCCAGAGCAGGCTGGAGGAGCGGCCAGCAGCCAGAAAGCTGTCTGCAAGCAGCAGAGGTTTGCCCCAAACTGCTCAGCACACCCCACCCCACTGCCCCCACCCATCCCCACTGCCCCCAGATTCACTCAGGGCTCCATGGCCACTCACAGAGCTGTTGGCTCTTGGACACATTCCCATCTCTCCTGGAGGTGCTGGAGCTTCTTTGTCAGCAGCTGCACAAGCAAAATGCCCTTTGAAGAGTCCGTGCCCGCACAAACGTGTGGATCGTGTGGAGTCCGTGGTTTTCATACTCGCAATACGGGAAGGAGGGGGCTGTTTTGGGAGCCCCACAGGCTTCCTCCCCGGCCCTTTGTCATTGCTCCCTGGGGCAGGGTGGGACACGAGACTTGTACGGGATGTGCTCCTCCAGTAGATCCCTACAAGTTGATGGGGCCTAATGCATTGGACCACAGGCACGGGCATCCCACTGCCTAGGGAGGAGTCTTGGCACCCCGAGCCCCTCAAGCAACCCACCTCAGCCAAGAAGTGCTCCGGTGCCACCTCCAAGGGTTCTAGTTAAATGGGGTCACGTCTGGCTGGCGACCACTCACCAGCGGGTTCCACAGGGATCCATCTTAGGGCCAGGACTCTTTAATATCTTTATTAATGAGTTGAACTCATGACTTGAGGAAATAGTAAGTAAGTTCGTCGATGACACAAAATTGGGAGGAGCTGTTGACACTCTGGAGGGCAGAGAGGCCCTGCAGAGGCATCTGGACAAATCGGAGAATTGGGCAATCACCAACCACATGAAATTTAACAAGGGCAAGTGTCGGATTTTGCACCGGGGACAAGGTCTGTCTTTGTCGTGAGGTGATCCTGCCTCCTCTCTGGCCGCCATTCTGAGTCCTGAGGTCACCCCCTGGGGCCCCCATTTTCTGTTTTGAGGTGATCCTGTGTGGCAGATGCACTCGACCCCCGCAGCCAAACCAGCAGCAGTTTGGTTCGGGCTCCAGAGGAGGGAAAGGCCGGAGCCACCCCGTGGCCAAAGGCATTGTGCATTGCTCCAGGGTGGAGACCCTGGCATGACAGATGAAGGATAGAAAAGGTGAGAGGAGAAGGGAAGAGTGAGAGTAGTGGATTTCACACATTGTTTATGTAGTCTTCATCTAGTCTAGCGGAGATATGAGCTGCACAGTCACGCATTCCACAATAGCAATGTCAAGCATCAAAACCAAGAAACAACAAATTAACATCGTAGTAATATCTAAAAGCCATTTTCACCAATCTGTGAGTCCCAATGATTCCAGAAGAGAGCTGAACCAAGGCCCAGGCCTCAAGCTGTGAAACACAGTGAATGACAGACAATCACTCCAGGGGTCCAATTCAATTATGAATTTTACTAAAAATACGTGTTGGAATACTGGTTACAGTGACTAGTGGCTTGGCAAAAGTATTTTATGATATCACAGAAGTTATCAACACATTAACAGCAAAAGTCCTTCTACAAGCAATGTATTGGCAACCATTAGTAGCTATAATATAAAACTTAACAAGAATCCAAGAGCAGAGCTTAAGATGATGTTACTCTTATATGTTCAAAAGGAAAAGAGAGAAAGAGAGTGATAGAGAGGGAAGGACAGCTAAGGTATAAGGAGAGACAAAGAAATAGGGATATAGAAAAAAGGAGAGAAGGAGAGAGCAGAGAGGAAAGAAGAAAGGAAAGGGTGAGGGATCCAGCCACTCTTACGACTCCGCAACGTGGTGTATGATGATGTGTGTCCTCCGGTGTCCCACGGCGAGGATGCTGGGGTTTGTAGTTCAGGAGCGCAGCGTCCTCCGTGTAAGGAACATTTAAGGAAGAACTGTTGTTTTTACGTAACTGAGGACCTGGCACCTGACCCCGGCACAGGGGGAAGGACCAAGAGACATTGGACTATGAATTCTGGATGTAAAACACAGTCTCTTCCCAGAATACATACTGATACCTGTATTTACAAGTTAATTTAGGGGGAAGGGTAGCCAAAGTGCCAGGAATCCATATTGATAAGGGGAAGGGTATTGTATGCTTCGGGGTAGTCTGTAAACCCTGAAGTACCCAACCAATGGGGAACAGGGGAGGGAAATTGCAGCCGGGAGTTTGGGGGGATATAAGCAGGGGCTTTTTGCCCTGTTAGGTGTGCCTACCTTTAGGTAGAACACCCGGTCTTGCAAAATCGTTACTAAAATACGCTTTGCTGAGAGATCCTGCTTGGGCCTCTTATATCTGCAAAATAACTGTTTCCTACAGGTCTGGGGGCTCGCCCGGGATTCGATGTCGTCATCTCGGGGGTCCCTATCGCCGAAGGACGGGAAGGCGCGCCCCGTTGATTTCAACGGTCCTGTGGATCATCGGCAGGGACTCCAGGAGAGACCGACAGAAATCCTGAGGCTGTATTGAAAAAGGCAGATCTCTGCAAACCATAGGGGAAAGGGTAAAGAAAAAGCGGTAGGCACAATACGAGCGACCAGGCAACTCTGTGCACGGACCAAGGTAAGCAAACAGACTGTTAAGTACTACCTTGGTGGTCGGGGGCATTCTGAGAGGAGGGATGAGGCGGAAGGAGAAGCCTTGGGACTCAGAATGGGAAATGTAAAGGAAAAATTCTAGGCCTAAGAAGGATAAATAGAAATTGATAAAGTATTGTGCTCTTGTCTGGACAAAAGAGCCCTTAATAGAGCAGAAGGTATTCCGGCCAAAATACGGATCCGGTTGACGATTGAATATGCCAAGATCTAAATTGGTAAAATTAAAAAAACTGTAGGGGGTTTAAATCTTCCTCCATACCAGGGTGGGTTCAAGTCCCTCCCTTGCTGCAGCATGTTTTTGAGTGCAAAGTGTGTGGCCTGATCAGTGTAAAGTGCACATAAAAGGAGCTTCAAGTCTCTCATGAGAATGGGAAAATATCCTTTAGACAGAAACCGTTGACCAAGTCTGAGACTAGGATTGGGCCCAGCCGCAGCTAAACTCCTCTCTGAAGGAGTTTAGAAAGCAAGGGGGTCCTTTCTGAACCTCGTGACTCAACGGGAGGGTCTTCCTGACTTTTTTAGTGATGGGGAAATAAAACTGGGCATAGAAAGGGGACGCTCTTGGCTGAGGTATTGCAAAATTGGGAAAATATTTATGGTACAGTAAGTCTGTCAAGAAAAGCACGCAATGACCTTATACTGAGAAGACTGGTGAATTGTAACTAAAAATCACCTAGAAAACAGATGTCCTGGACAAACGAATTACTGGTTATGTATAGGATGGTTTGGCATATGACCACCATAAAGAGGATGGTCAAAAACAAGTATAAAAACGTAGAGAAAGAATTTTAGCTCCAGTTGTGAGTAATTTAACTAAGGCGCTTGCAGAACTGGTCTCTGCAACACCCTACGCTCTGCTCTCTGTATCACCTCTTGATTGCCTCCCCAACTGTCTTTGTTGTCCTTACTGCTTTTGCTGGGCTTTACCCTGGGATTGCTAAAGTTATTTTGCAGAGCAGCCAGCAGCAGATGTGTGTGTGTGTGTGTGTGTAGGGGAAGAAGTGTGAGGGAGGGGGGAATGTGCGTGTGAATACCCTCCAGTGCATGGATGCACCTATCACCCCTGGGACCCTGGAGATTTGATTATGTGAGGAAACCAAAGAAAGTTAAGGGAAGATGGGGATCGATGTGCATCATTATTTTCTCTTTTTTTTTCTTGGGATATAATCCATCCTGAGCTGATGTTAAGCTGTTATTGAGAGAGTTGGTCTGTCCAGAAAGATCATTTAAAAGAATGTGGGGTTAACCCTACAGACAGGGGGAAACTGGACTGCCTGGCCCCAAGGTGATTCTAATTGAGGTTATAATAATCAAACAAATGGAGATAACTGCCAAACAGTGGTTAAAAATCTGAGCTTTTGAGGAGATAAGAGTAAACTGAACTGAAGTGCAGGAATGTAGACAGAAGCCAGCACCCACTGGGGAAGATTTTGATAGGCTTTGTAGCAAGTGTGTTTGTGGATCTATGGAAGTATTTCAAAGAGCATGTGCCAGGTTGGCAGGAAGAATTTGCAAAAATTCTGAGTGTGGTCATGTTTGCGTATGATGGTCGGGAAGAGAAGCAAAAAGTTGAAGGAGACTGATTTGTTAGCAGCAGCTTTAGCTAGGAATTTGCAAGTGAAAGATAAAGACTGGAAGGGGAAAAAAACTGCGGAGGAGTTAGATCGAAGTCAGTGATAAAAGTGAGAGAATGAGAGAAAATGGAATGCTATTATTGTGGAAATCCGGGATATTTACCCCTAGGGCAGCAACCATTCGAAATGACTAAAAGAAGAAAACTCAATACACTTTGGAAAATCAGAGGAGCTGGAAATGGTTTTGGTGGTGGTTTTTTTTATGTGGGGAAACTTGTTTAAATCGCAAAAGGGCATATAATTGGTAAAGCAGGAGGTCGTGCCCTTGGACCACAGGTACGGCCATCCCACTGCCTAGGGAAGAGTCCTGGCATCCCCAGCCCCTCGAGCAACCCACCTCAGCCAAGAAGTGCTCCGGTGCCACCTCGATGCCAGCTGCTCCTCCTACAGGCCAAGGCACAGCAGGGACATGTGTTGGGCTGTGCCAGGTGGGCGAGGTTTGGGGGCTCAGACCCCCTCCCTCATCCCCGCTGACATCTGCACCTCCTTTCTGTGTGCCCCGGGGCCCTATTAAAGGCGGCAGATCCCTGCAAACCATAGGGGTAAGGATACAGGAAAAAGTGGTAGGCACAATACAGGCGACCAGGTTGTGGTTTAGTCTGGACAAAGGAGCCCATAGTAGGGCAGAAGGTATTCTGGCCAAAATACGGATCCAATGACGATTGGCTATGCCAAGATCTAAATTTGTGTGTAATGCTTTTCTGGCGTTTCTTCTGTTTCTTGACAAGTCAATGAAGAGGGGATATTTGCTGTCCCGTCTCACTCAGTGGATAAGGGCAAGCTTAACTTTTTCACGCTGTCTGCCGTAACCAGCAGTAACGGCAATTACTCGAGAGGTTCAAGCAAATCACAAATTTACAGCCAATAGTGGCTGGTCAAAACTTGTAACTATACCCTCAAACTTAACAGAATTTCAGCGACAAAACTCATAATCTTATTACCCTTACGTGGGCAGAATGAAGATAGAAACACAGGGAGGAAGAGAAAGAGAGAAGAGAAGGTATCCCCACCCTGAGATCCAGCAACAGTCTCTGCTGTCCTCCGGAGCTGGGTGTGCACCGGCGGCCCGAGTGCACAGTCTGAAATATTTTAGTTCCTTTGCATGTCAGATACGGGAGGGTGGTGGTTTTCTTCTTGTCTCCTCCCTCCACTTGCTTCTCATGGTAATTAGGGTACTCGTGCATTTGTTCCCAAAATGAGTCCGTGGTCCTCTGGGAGTCTCTGGTGGTCGCAATTCCCCGTAGCCGTCATGACCGCAGTAGTACCCCACTTTTGCACAAGCATGGTTAGTGCCTTTATGTCCAAGATGTTGCCTTTGTTTTGCAAAGAAGTTGGCCCCAAGGAAAAGGCACCCTTCTGCCTCTGCAGCACTTACCTCTTCCTGCCTGCCAGAGTTGTAAAGCAAGTCATTTGAGGCAAAACAGAGGACACATACTCTGTCTCTCAGTTTGCTACCTGTCTGCGGGTGGTCATTATGACTCCCCGTCTTCTCGTGAACCTGTACTGGGCACACAGAGGTGCACAGGCAGAGCCGTCCAGGGGAGAGCACAGGCAGCAGGGAAAGCAGCAGCCACCTCCCTCTGACCCGTCAGCTGACGTGAGTTGACAAGGTCACACACGTGTCCTGCAATCACCGATTTCTTTATTCTCTTTCTAGTTTCATTTCAAAAAAATGGGACCTCGCTGGGCAGCTCCCAAGGGCAGCCGCCAGCTTGGGTCGTAGGACAAAGTTATTAAGGACATTCGTGTTCAGCAGGACCACGATGAGGACGGCGATCTGCAGGAAGGCGAGGAACACAAGAAGTCTCCTGAGGGACAGGAGAGAGAGGTCAGGCAGAGCAGAGGGGCAAATTGGTCTCAGCTCTTCCAACCACCTTCCTTGAATGGCACCATGGGACCTTGCACCGTGCTGGGCACAACGCTCCCTGCTCAGGACTGGGGTTCGGGGCACGGGGATCTCTCTCAGTTCTACTGTACGTCTGTCCCCTGGGCCCCAAAATCCCCTCTAGGAGCCCCCCAAGCTAGGGAGAAATAAACACTGAAACCTTTCACCCCAGACTAGTCCACAGGTGCCTAATGCCCCTGGACCACAGGCACGGGCATCCCACTGTGAAGGGAAGAGTTCTGGCACCCCGAGCCCCTCGAGCAACCCACCTCAGCCAAGAAGTGCTCCAGTGCCACCTCGATGCCAGCTGCTCCTCCTACAGGCCAAGGCACAGCAGGGACATGTGTTGGGCTGTGCCAGGGGGACGAGGTTTGGGGGCTCAGACCCCCTCCCTCATCCCCGCTGACACACGCTCCCCCATTCAGTGTTCCCCTAGCACCATGCAGACCCTTCCCTGCCCAAGGCCCGCAGCCGGGCTGTCTGTCCTACCAGCCGCACGGCCACCATCTCCTGTAGCAGCGCCTCGTCTGGGTCGTTTCCCTGCGCCATCTTCCCTCTGCTACGGACACTGAGGGATTCTGGGCTGTGACAAGACACATCGGATGGCGTGACAACCCCCTGCTTGGCCAACAGGGAGCCAGGGTGCTGCCCAGCCTCTGCTGGGGCTGGCACCAGGCTCCCCCGGCATCCCAGCACTGCACAGACCCACCCCACCCGTCCTGCCCCTGGCTTGGGGGGCATGTAGGAGAGCTTGGGAGCTGCTCAGAGTTGTGCAGAGCTGCTTCTTGAGCAGCTCCTGAGTTGCTGAGAGGTGTTTTGAGCCACTTAGGAGAAGAAAAGGGCTCTCCAAGGCAGGCTGGAGGAGCATCCAGCAGCCAGAAAGCTGTCTGCAAGCAGCAGAGGTTTGCCCCAAGCTGCTCAGCACACCCCACCCCACTGCCCCCAGATTCACTCAGGGCTTCATGGCCACTCACAGAGCTGTTGGCTGTTGGACACGTTCCCATCTCTCCTGGAGGTGCTGGAGCTTCCTCAGCAGTAGCTGTAGAAGCAAAAGGCCCTGTCAACCATCCATGTCCCGACAAACATGTTGGGTCCCCGTCCTTCCTGTCCACAGTACCTTCTTGACCTCAACCTGCTCCTGTACAGCTTCTCTCAGCTCTGACCACTGCCTCCTCTGCAATGAAGTGGGACACATTGTGGGGAGCCATGGTGGGAACAGGTCCCGCCAGTCAGTCCCAGGGCACTGGGAGGTGAGCCAGGGCCAGGGCGGCCGGCACCCGGGTGTCCTGGGGCCAGCACCATTGCTCCACAGCTCTGGCCACCAGCCATGGATTTCTGGTGAGTACTCCCCAAACTCCTGCCCAGCACCACGTCCAGGAGCAGCCTGCTTTATAATCCCAGGGCACCTGTGTCACAGGCCCAGGGGCAAAAAGGGAAACCATGGGAAGAACTGGGGAGCCAAAGCGAGCTGGAGGGAGGACTGAGGAGCTCTGGAGTGCCAAGGAGAGCTGTGGGGAGGAGTGGGGAGCCCTGTGGAGCTGAGGCAAAGCCTGGGGAGGCCTGAGGGTCCAAGGTGAGGACTGGGCAGCCATAGCGAGCCCTGGGGCGCTGAAACAAGCCTAGAGGAGGAGTGGGGAGCCGAGGTGAACCCTGAGGGAGACTGCAGAGCCCTGGGGAGGTCCTGAGCCAGGACCAGGGCAGCCGGCAGCCTGGTGAGCTGATGCGAGTCCTGGGAAAGACTGGTGAGGTCCAGGGAGCTGAGGCGAGGCCTCGGCAGAAGTGGGGAGCTCAGCGAGATGAGCAAAGATTTGCAAAGGAGTAGGGTGCTCTGGGAAGGAACGTGAGGACTGGGAGCCTTGGGGAACTGAGCTGAGCCCTGAGGATACCGTGGAAGTCTTGGTGTACCCTGGGGAGCAGAGGGAAATTCCTTGGGAAGGCTGGGGAACCTCGGGGAGCCAAGGTGAGTCCTGGTGAAGAATGGGGAGGCATGGGGGGTAAAGCGAGGCCTGAGCTGCACTGGGGAGCTGAGGTGTTTCCTGGGCGGCTTTAGGGCACGAGGTGAGCCCTGGGGACTGGGCAAACCTGGGGTGTCCTGGGGAGCCAAGGAGATACTTTGGGAGTCTTGGGCAGTCCAAGGGAGATGAAGCGAGCCCTGGGAAGCCCTTTGGGGTGGGGGAGCCACACCCCAACTCCCACCCACCCTGTTGAAGGAGCCAGGGTGTGGGTCTGGGTGTGAGGGGTGGCAGCAGCACCCCAGGAAGGGGAAGGGCTAAAGTGGGGGGCGGTGCAGACGGGCTGGGAGAGCCATGGAGAGTGGGGGCTGCAGGCACTGAGTGATGGGGCCCATTGGGTGCCAGCGGTACACAGTGCTGCCCCACCACCCCAGGGAGGGCTCCCCATTGTCCCTGGGGGTTCCAGCCCCCCGGGGCATGTCCCCCACTGCCTCCTGTTACCTCAGCAGTGTCCCCCCTTGTCACTAAGGGGGGGTCCCCAGGAAAGGCATCACCGATCACCCTCAGGGGTGCCCCCCAATCACCAACAGGGGTGTCTCCCCCAGTGCCAGGTAGGGGGTGCCCCTCATCATGCCAGGGTGGTGCCCACATCACCTCAAGGGTCTCCTCCCCATGGAGGTGTCCCCACACCCTCCCCCACACTGCACCAAGACCCCCCACCAAATTTCCATCACTTTATTTTGCAAAAACAGAAAAATCCCATGTCCCTGACCCTGGGGTGAGGGGGGTGTGGGTGGCCTGTAAACTTGGCGAGGGGACAGCTTGGACCCTGGTGGAAACGCAGAGGAAAAGTAACAGGTGAAAAGTGCTGCACTGGGGGGGCCCCGTGTAGTGTAACAAGCCCCCTCCCCCAGAGGACTGTGCACCCCCCAAATGGGGGGAGAATTTGGAGCGGGCAGGGAGTCTCCTCTGTCTGTAACAGCCATTTTGGGGTTGGCAGTTACGTCGCAGGGGCAGTCGGGGTGTGACACCCCCCAAAGCTGCTGGAGGGGGTGTTGGGGGCAGGGAGGGTCACAGGGCAGGGCCCCCCCTCCCCAGCATTGAGATCGCTGTGACTATGGCTTGGAACCTCCCCTCCCAGCAAGAGAGGGGGGCTGGGGGGAGGAGGGTGTCACCTCATGTCCCCCGTCTTTGGTCTCTATAGTGTTCTGTGCAGTGGGGCAGGGAGTCAGCAGTGGGGGAGGAGGATTTTGGGGTGTCCCTGCACACCAACGGCATCAAAAAGCAAAACCTGCAACCAGCAACAACCCTCCTTCCCGCTTTATAAAGTTAACCAGCAAATAAATTTCCCCCCCGGCATGGAGGGGGGGTCACACGTTCACCTCAGCAGTGTCTGGTAGTGGGGGGATGGGGGTGCCCCCACTAAATCCACCCTGTTTCAAATACATAAAGTCCTGGACACCAGGATACTGCCCGGCTCAGCAAGGAGGGGGGAGTCCACGCCAGGGGTCCACCCCAGGGGCATCCGGGATTAATTGGAGGGGTAATTTCTGTCCTTGTTGCACCTTGTTGTGAGCTGCACCCCATGAACAGGCCCCTGCAAGCACCCCAAGACTCCCAAACTGTAGGGAACAATTATTTTGCAAATATTATAGGCCCAGGTGGAATTTCTCAGCCAAGCATATTTTAGTAACCATTTTGCAAGACCGGGTGTTCTACTTAAATGTAGGCACATAGAACAGGGCAAAAAGCCCCTGCTCACATCCCCCCAAAAATCCTGGCCACAAATTCCCTCTCCTGTTCCCCATTGGTTGGTACTGCAGGGTTTACAGACCACCCGACGCCTGCCTCAGTTTGCATATTTCATTCATCTAATTCTGACAACCCCTTTCCGTTTATCGATCTCTTTAAAATATGGGGGTTTGGCTCCTTGGCTAATCTTCCCCCTAGATTAACTTTTTGAAATACAGGAATCAGTGTGCATTCTGGGATTACTTTGAAGAGACTTTGATTTACAGTAAGGATTCATAGTCTGATGTCTCGTGCTCATTCCCCCAGCTGGGGTCAGGGGCCAGGTCCCCAGTTTTGTAAAAACAACCTTTCTTTGTTAAAAGTTCCTTACACCCCGCAAGCTTCCCCCTCTCCCTGCCTCGACCCTCCCCGCAGCAGCCCCCTACACCGCTGCCCACTGTGGCACGGCCATCACCTCCCTGCGGCTGGTGCCAAGAGCAATTAGATGCTTAAGGAGACTTGTAACAAGCAATAAATGGCTTCAGCTGGATTCACATTGGATCGTGTGGAGTCCGTGGTTTTCGCACTCGCAATACGGGACGGAGGGGGCCGTTTTGGGAGCCCCACGGGCTTCCTCCCCAGCCCTTTCTCATTGCTCCCTGGGACAGGGTGGGACACGAGACTTCGCGGGCCCAGGAAAGCTCCCAGCCCAGGGCAAACTGACACTGAGCAGGACTCCGGCCCATCCAACCGCTCCCCGGGAGCACCCCCCAGGCCACGGGGACCCAGAGGGGACACTCACTGCAGACAGGAAATGGAGCCGCGTCTCCTCACCAGCATGTCCCTCTCCTGCACGTCAACACAGAGCAAGGACACTTGTCAAGCAGTGCCACACAGTCGGGACAGCTGGAGTTGCACAGTGCCCCCGGCCTCTGCCTTGCACACGAGTATGGGCCACGCGTGGCTGTGAACTCCATGGAGCCCTCTCCCCAGGGGGACCCTCGCTGGCCGGGGCAGGGGCTGGCACAGGCTCTCCCCCTCAGCAGCTCTGCTTCCACCGCCTTCGGCAGCGCAGTCCCCGCTGCCTCTGCCCGCTCTGACCACTGCCGCCTCTGCAAAGCAAGCGGGACACATTGCAGGGAGCCACACTGGGAAAAGGCCTCCCCTCTCTGCTGTCCTCCGCTGGGCTGGCGGGTGTGCACCAGTGTTTTCACTGGGAAGTCTTTCATATCTTAGCTCATTTGCATGTGAGACAGGGGAGGGTCGTGGCTTTCTTCTTGTCTCCTCCCTCCGCTCGCTTCTCACCGTAATTGGGATACTTGTGCATTTGTTCCAGAAATGAGGCAGAGTCAGGTGGTTGTAAGCCCCCCTACCCATTGGGACTGCAGTAGGACCCCGCTTTTGCACAAGCATGGTTAATGCCTTTATTTCAATGATGTTGCCTTTGTTTAGCAAAGAAAGAGCTGGCCCCAGGGAAAAGGTACCGTTCTACCTCTGCAGCACTTATCCCTGTCGAGAGCCTCTGGGGAAGGATTAAGGGTCAGACAAATAAAGCGGATGTTGTTGTGGGTGTCCACTATAGGCCACCCAGCCAGGAGGATGACACTGATGAATTATTCTTTAAGGAACTAAGTGAAGCCACCAAATCATCTGCCCTCGTCCTTATGGGGACTTCAAATTGTGAGATGTCAACTGGGAATATCACACAGCCGGCACCAACAGGTCCAGAAGATTCCTGAAGCATCTGGACGATAACTGCTTGCTGCGGGTACTGAGGGAAATGACCAGGAAAGGTGCCTTCTGAGACCTGATTCTCACTAACAGAGAGGGTCTCGTGGGAGAAGTGGCGACTGGTGGCTCCCTTGGCCACAGCGACCATGAAGCAGTCAGGTGTAAAGTCTTTGCTCATGGGAGGAAGACTGCCAGCAAGACCTTAACACTAGATATGAGGAGAACAGGCTTCAGGTGGCTCAGAGAACTACTTAGTAAGATGCCCTGGGAAGACGCTTTTAAAGGCATTGGCGTCCATCAGTGTTGGTCATCTTTTAAACACCACCTACTAAAAGCACAGGACCAAGCAATTCCAAAATGCTGAAAATCTAGCAGGCGAGGCAAAAAGCCAGCTTGGTTCAGCAGGGATCTTCTTGAAATACAGCAAAAAAGAAAATTCTATGGTCCCTGGAAGCAGGTCAGGCAACATGGGAGGACTACAGAGATGCTGCTCGCCATTGTAGGGAGGAAATCAGCGCTGCCAAAGCTCAATTAGAATTGAGGCTGGCCAGTAATGTGAAGGACAATAAAAAAGGATTTTTAAATATATTAATGGCAAAAGGCGAATGAGAAATAACATTGGCCCATTACTTCATGACCATGGTCACCTTATTAACACGGACACAGACAAAGCCGAGAGCTTTAATGCTTGCTTTGCCTCGGTCTTCAACAGCGAAGATGGCCTCGGGGGCTTCCATAGCCCTGGGCTAGAGAACCATGGCTGCGTGAACAATAAACTCCCAATCAATCCGGGACTTGTACGGGATGTGCTCCTCCAGTAGATCCCTTCAAGTTGATGGGGCCTGATGGGGTTCATCCAAGGGTGCTTAAAGAGCTGGCTCGTGTCATAGGGAGACCTCTGCCTGTGATTTTTCATCGCTCCTGGGAATCTGGAGAGGTCCCGGAAGGCTGGAAGCTGCAAACATTGTCCCAGTCTACAAGAAAGGCAAGAGGGGTGACCCTGGCAACTACAGGCCCGTCAGCCTCACTTCTGTGCCTGGCAAAACCATGGAGATTATTCTGGGAGTTATTGAAAAACATCTGAACGACAACACAGTCATTGGTCCCAGCCAGCACAGGTTCATGAGGGGAAAGTCCTGCTTGACCAACTTAATTTCTTTCTACCCCAGGGTTACCCACCTAGCTGATCAAGAGAAGCACATTGGCGTGATCTTTTTGGATTTCAGTAAAGCTTTTGATAGTATCTCTCACAGTATCCTCCTGGACAAGATGTCCCGCACACGGCTGGATAAACACACAATACAGTGGGTGAGCAATTGGCCGACAGGCCGTGCTCCAAGGGTTCTAGTTAAATGGGGTCACGTCTGGCTGGCGACCAGTCACCAGCGGGTTCCACAGGGATCCATCTTAGGGCCAGGACTCTTTAATATCTTTATAAATGAGTTGAACTCATGACTTGAGGAAATAGTAAGTAAGTTCGTCGATGACACAAAATTGGGAGGAGCTGTTGACACTCTGGAGGGCAGAGAGGCCCTGCAGAGGCATCTGGACAAATCGGAGAATTGGGCAATCACCAACCACATGAAATTTAACAAGGGCAAGTGCCGGATTTTGCACCGGGGACAAGGTCTGTCTTTGTCGTGAGGTGATCCTGCCTCCTCTCTGGCCGCCATTCTGAGTCCTGAGGTGATCTTGGTGCCCCTGCTGCCACCATTTTCTGTTTTGAGGTGATCTTGGTGCCCCTGCTGCCAGCATTTTCTGTTTTGAGGTGATCTTGGTGCCCCTGCTGCCACCATTTTCTGTTTTGAGGTGATCCTGTGTGGCAGATGCACTCGACCCCCGCAGCCAAACCAGCAGCAGTTTGGTTCGGGCTCCAGAGGAGGGAAAGGCCTGGGCTGCAGCCGGGCCAAGAACTCCTTTGAGGACACCCACAAGGAAGCAGAACGGCGCACTGAACACCGATGAGTTGTGGGTGCAGGGAGTCTCGTCCGTACTTTTCCTACTCTAAGCAATTTGACTACAAGTCAACCACTTTATTCTATAAAAAGCACAGCCTGGGTGCGCCTACTTTGAGCACTCTCTGCTAAATAAGTGGGGGGGGTGGCAATGGTTTTATTACTCACAGATCAGTGGAGGAGCCCAATTTAAGTTTCGTATTAATCGTTTAGCTTAAGTAAACGCACAATAAATGTAATGAATCATTTAGAAGTATAAGGTTGTAGGATTTTTAATATACTCCTTTCTTCGCGTTCCTTAGTAAGCTGCATTTGCTAAAATCTTAAGCAGTAGAGTTCTGCTGATATTTCCCAAAAGCAACTACAAACTACACTGAACACTTGCAAGATAAGGTCTAGTTTGCACTTTGCTGGGAAGAACAGCACTGACTGAGGAAATATAACGGTTCCAAGGCTGACACGGAGACGTTACAGACATCTGCAAAACGGGGCCTGTTTTGCACTTCGCTGGGGAGAAAGGATTTATTCAGACCAAAGAGTACCTGCAAGGCTACGGACCATAAACAATGTCTACAGCTAAACAAAACAAAGGCCCCTCTGAGATCAGTGAAAAAGATCCAATGAGAAGCAAGAAGACCCCAGAGTGAAATATCGATATTGGAATGAATGATGGTATGAACGGTCTCTAAAATATAGAAGTCTGTGATAGCTTTTTATATTCAGGTTGGTCCTTGGCACAGGTACCCATCTTGAGCCAGCCCTCCTGCTATTCTACTCCATCTTTTTTTTTTAAATTTTTTAAAAATTTTTTTCCTGAAAATTTTATTTCCTCGAAGTCTGCTCTGCATATGGTTATCAGGCCTAGCCTGAAAGTTTGTCTCTGGAGCTCTAAAATATAGACTGTGGAGCGAATGTTTATCAGGGAAGGAAGATGCCTGAACGTTTGCTTCGTGAACGGGTACAGGCTCCAGGAGAGAAGGTCAGCAGCATCCGGCTTGGTACATTCCCCCAAGCAGTAAATAAGAGAGTGATCCGGCCAACAAACTGTTTTAAGTTGCACTTCTCCTTGAGAAATCTGAACATTGCTCTGCAAGAAGCAGAACCCTAAATTACTCCCTGGCAACATCCTGCCAGTCCTGGTGCCGCCATTTTGAGCCCTGAGGTGACCTTGGTGCCCCTGGGGCCGCCATATTGTGTGCTGAGGTGATCCTGAGCCCGCGACAGCGAAACCCTGGCCGTATATACAGACTGGGCAACGAGATCCTTGAGAGCAGTTCCGCGGAGACAGATCTCCAGGTTCTGTTCCACGGCAAGTTGAACACGAGCCAACAGTGTCCCTGGCAGGCAAGAGGCCAACGTGTCCTGGGTGCATCCGGCACAGCATTGCGAGCTGGGCAGGGAGGGGATTGTCCCGCTCTGCTCTGCACTGGTGCGGCCTCACGTGAGGCACTGGGGGCAGTTCTGGGTGCCAGAGGACAAAAAGGATCTAAAGCTACTGGAGAGTGCCCAGAGGAGGCCACAAAGTTGGTGAAGGGTTTGGAGGGGAAGCCGTATGAGGAGCGATTAAATCAGTGGGTTTGTTCAGCTTGGAGGAGACTGAGGCCTCATGGCGGCTACAGCTTCCTCACAAGGGGAGGAGGGGAGGCAGGCGCTGAGCTCTTCTCTCTGGCCACCAACGGTAGAACCCGAGAGAATGCAGGAACATGTGCCAGGGGAAGTTCAGCTTGGACATTAGGAAAAGGTTCTTCACGCAGAGGGGGGTGCAGCACTGGAACAGGCTCCCCAGGGAGGTGTCACAGCCCCAGGCCTGGCAGGATTCAAGAAGCGACTGCGCAGCGCCCTCAGACACACGGTGTTGATACAGGCCGCGGAGCAAAGGCAGCGCCCGAGGGCAGCCGGGAGGGGCCGGCGCGGAGCGGAGCGCTGCGGCTGGAGTGCGCGGGTGGCCTGCTGGCTGCTCCTCGTCCCCTCGTGTCCCACAGGAGCACTTGCAGGTGACCAGCGGGGAGGCTGGGGTGTGATGGGGGGTGCGGGGCAGGGAGGGAGGGGAACACACACGCAGGTGAACTTGCCCCGTCAATATGTGTCCACGGCGGAGGGACTGGGCCTCTGGAGATCCCCCGGGCTGTTGGCTGCGCTGCACAGGGAACCCTGATGTGGGTGTGCAGGCGCAGCAAGATGGCTTTGGGGAAGGGGGTGGGAGGAGTGACCGTCACTCGTGTGGCTGGGGCCACTGTGTGGGACAGGAACTCAGGCGTGGGCTGCGGGGGGAACACTGGGCGCTGTGACGTTGGGCCCTGGCCGGTGTCACCATGGGGGTTCTCCTCCAGCCCCTGGCCCTCCTGGAGCCGTTCCTGTTCCCTCTCCTCTTCCAGGCAGAGCTCTTTGAGGGGAAGGCAGAGGGAGGCACAGCAGTGTCCTGGGAAGAAGCAGCAGGAGCTGCAGGAAAGCATGGAGCAGCTCGGCATGGAGGTCAGTGTCCCCTCCTCTTCCCGTGTTGCCCCGGCTGTGGTGGCCGGGGCTGTGTCAGGGCCTCTGTGCCTCTGTGCGACTCCTCTTCCCTGAACCGTCCTGTTGTGCGCTGCTTAGAACACAACTGCCAGGAGCTTCAGCAGCTGGAGGGGCATCAATGGACGCCAGGTGACCGGTTGGAGGGAGGCGGCTGTTGCTTTCCTTCTAAGACGCTCTGCCTGTGCACCCGTACTTAGAGAGGACAGGTTCAGGGGAAGACGGGGAGCCACAACAACCACGCTCGCTTCCCATGGTATTCGCATCATGTGGAGCTACCTCACTCATGCCTCTGCGCGTAGTATTTTGGGAAGGCAGTGAGGGCCTGGATATAAATCTCTTCAGCATGAGAGCAGAGGAGTTTCCTTTGAATCAAAGAAGGGCTGAGACTGCCAGCTTGGGTGGCACGAAAAAGTTATTAAGGACATCCATGTTCAGCAGGACCACGATGAGGACGGGGATCTGCAGGAAGGCGAGGAACACAAGAAGTCTCCTGGGGGACAGGAGAGAGGGGTCAGGCAGAGCAGAGGGGCAAATTGGTCTCGAATCTTCCAACCACCCTCTCTGAACGGCACCATGGGACCTTGCACCGTGCTGGGCACAACGCTCCCTGCTCAGGACTGGGGTTCGGGGCATGGGCATCTCTCTCGGTTCTACTGTACGTCTGTCTGCTGGGCCCCAAAATCCCCCCTATGTGTCCCCCACGCTAGGGAGACAAAAACACAGAAACCTTTCACCCCAGACTAGTCCAGAGATACCTAATGCCCTTGGACCACAGGCATGGGCATCCCACTGCCTAGAGAAGAGTCCTGGCACCCCGAGCCCCTCAAGCAACCCACCTCAGCCAAGAAGTTCTCCGGTGCCACCTCGATGCCAGCTGCTCCTCCTACAGACCAAGGCTCAGCAGGGACATGTGTTGGGCTGTGCCAGGTGGGCTAGGTTTGGGGGCTCAGACCCCCTCCCTCATCCCCGCTGACACCCGCACCCCCATTCAATGTTCCCCGGACACCGTGCAGACCCTTCCCTGCCCATGGCCCGCAGCCCGGCTGTCTGTCCTACCAGCCGCACGGCCACCATCTCCTGTAGCAGCGCCTCATCTGGGTCGTTTCCCTGCGCCATCTTCCCTCTGCTACGGACACCACGGGGTTCTGGGCTGTGAGAAGAGACCTCGGCCGGTGTGACGACCTCCTGCTCGGCCAACAGGGAGCCAGGGTGCTGCCCAGCCTCCGCTTGGGGGTCATGTAGGAGAGCTTGGGAGCTACTCAGAGTTGTGCAGAGCTGCTTTTTGAGCAACTCCTGAGTTGCTAAGAAGAGGTTTGAGCCACTTAGGAGAAGACAAGGGCTCTCCAGAGCAGCCTGGAGGAGCATCCAGCAGCCAGAAAGCTGTCTGCAAGCAGCAGAGGTTTGCCCCAAGCTGCTCAGCACACCCCACCCCACTGCCCCCAGATTCACTCAGGGCTTCATGGCCACTCACAGAGCTGTTGGCTGTTGGACACATTCCGATCTCTCCTGGAGGTGCTGGAGCTTCCTCAGCAGCAGCTGTAGAAGCAAAAGGCCCTGTCAATCATCCATGTCCCCACAAATGTGTTGGGTCCCTGTCCCTCCTGTCCCCAGTACCTCCTTGACCTCAACCTGCTCCTGCACAGCTTCTCTCAGCTCTGACCACTGCGTCCTCTGCAATGAAGCGGGACACATTGTGGGGAGCCATGGTGGGAACAGGTCTTGCCAGTCAGTCCCAGGGCACTGGCAGGTGAGCCAGGGCCAGGGCGGCCGGCACCCGGGTGTCTTGGGGCCAGCACCATTGCTCCACAGCTCTGGCCACCAGCCATGGATTTCTGGTGAGCACTCTCCAAACTCCTGCCCAGCACCACGTCCAGTAGAAGCCTTGTTTATAATCATCAGGGCACCTGTGTCACAGGCCCAGGGGAAAAAAGGGGAACACTGGGAAGAACTGTGGAGCCAAAGCGAGCTGGAGGGAGGACTGAGGAGCTCTGAAGTGCCAAGGAGAGCTGTGGGGATGAGTGGGGAGCCCTGTGGAGCTGAGGCAAAGCCTGGGGAGGCCTGAGGGTCCAAGGTGAGGACTGGGCAGCCATAGTGAGCACTGGGGACCTGAAACAAGCCCAGAGGAGGACTGGGGAGCCGAGGCGAACCGTGAGGGAGACTGCAGAGCCCTGGGGAGGTCCTGAGCCAGGACCAGGGCAGCCGGCAGCCTGGTGAGCTGATGCGAGTCCTGGGAAAGACTGGTGAGGTCCAGGGAGCTGAGGTGAGGCCTCGGCAGAACTGGGGAGCTCAGCGCGATGAGCAAAGATCTGCAAACGACTGGGGTGCTCTGGGAAGGAACGTGAGGACTGGGAGCCTTGTGGAACTGAGGAGAGCCCAGGGGATCCAAGGGAAGTCCTGGGGAGGACTTGGATACCCTGGGGAGCCCAGTCAAAATCCATGGGAGGGCTGGGGAACCTTGGGGAGCCAAGGTGAGTCCTGATGAAGAACGAGGTGCCCTGGGGAGACGTACTCCTGTACCTTCTTGACCTCAACCTGCTCCTGAACAGCTTCTCTCAGCTGTGACCACTGCCTCCTCTGCATAGCAAGCGGGACACATTTTGGGGAGCCATGGTGGGAACAGGCCCCTCCAGTCAGTCCCAGGGCACTGGGAGGTGAGCCAGGGCCAGGGCAGCCGGCATTCTTGGGAGCTGATGCGAGTCCTGGAAAAGACTGGTGAGGTCCAGAGAGCTGAGGTGAGGCCTCGGCAGAACAGGGGAGCTGAGTGAGATATGCAAGAGATCTGCAAATGACTGGGGAGCCCAGATGAGCCCTAGAGTAGATTGGGGAGAAGTGGGAACCAAGGCGAGGACTGGGGAGCCCTGAGGATCTGAGGCGATGCCTTGGGAGTACGGGGGATCCCTGGGGTGTGGAGGAGAGCCCTAGGGAGGAGTGGGGAGCCCTGAGGAGCAGAGGCAGACCCTGGAGAGGACTTGAGAGCCTTGGGGAACCGAGCTGAGCCCTGGGGTTACCATGGAAGTCTTGGTGTACCCTGGGGAGCAGAGGGAAAATCCATGGGAGGGCTGGGGAACCTTGGGGAGCCAAGGTGAGTCCTGGTGAAGAATGAGGAGCCCTGGGGAGACGTACCCCTGTACCTTCTTGACCTCAACCTGCTCCTGAACAGCTTCTCTCAGCTGTGACCACTGCCTCCTCTGCATAGCAAGCGGGACACATTGCCTTGGGGAACTGAGCTGAGCCCTGGGGATCCCATGGAACTCCTGGGGTACCCTGAGGAGTAGAGGGAAAATCCTTGGGAAGGCTGGGGAACCTCGGGGAGCCAAGGTGAGTCCTGGTGAAGAATGGGGAGCCCTGGGGGAACGAAGCGGGGCCTGAGCTGCACTGGGGAGCCGAAGTGTTTCCTGGGCGACTTTGGGGCACAGAGTGAGCCCTGGGGACTGGGCAAACCTGGGGTGTCCTGGGGAGCCAAGGAGATACTTTGGGAGTCTTGGGCAGTCCAAAGGAGACGAAGCGAGCCCTGGGAAGCCCTTTGGGGTGGGGGAGCCACACCCCAACTCCCACCCACTCTGTTGAAGGAGCCAGGGTGTGGGTCAGGGTGTGAGGGGTGGCAGCAGCAGCCCAGGAAGGGGAAGGGCTAAAGTGGGGGGCGGTGCAGACGGGCTGGGAGAGCCATGGAGAGTGGGGGCTGCAGGCACTGAGTGATGGGGCCCATTGGGTGCCAGCGGTACACAGTGCTGCCCCACCACCCCAGGGAGGGCTCCCCATTGTCCCTGGGGGTTCCAGCCCCCCGGGCATGTCCCCCACTGCCTCCTGTTACCCCAGTAGTGTCCTCCCTTGTCACTAAGGGGGTGTCCCCAGGAAGGGCATCACCCATCACCCTCAGGGGTGCCCCCCAATCACCAACAGGGGTGTCTCCCCCAGTGCCAGGTAGGGGGTGCCCCTCATCATGCCAGGGTGGTGCCCACATCACCCCAAGGGTCTCCTCCCCATGGAGGTGTCCCCACACCCTCCCCCGCACTGCACCAAGACCCCCCACCAAATTTCCATCACTTTATTTTGCAAAAACAGAAAAATCCCGTGTCCCCGACCCTGGGGTTAGGGGGGTGTGGGTGGCCTGTAAACGTGACGAGGGGACAGCTTGGACCCTGGTGGAAACGCAAAGGAAAAATAACAGGTGAAAAGTGCTGCACTGGGGGGGCCCTGTGTAGTGTAACAAGCCCCCTCCCCCAGAGGGCTGTGCACCCCCAAAATGGGGCGAGAATTTGGAGCGGGCAGGGAGTCTCCTCTGTCTGTAACAGACATTTTGGGGTTGGCAGTTACGTCGCAGGGGCAGTCGGGGTGTGACACCCCCCAAAGCTGCTGGAGGGGGTGTTGGGGGCAGGGAGGGGCACAGGGCAGGGCCCCCCCTCCCCAGCATTGAGATCACTGTGACTATGGCTTGGAACCTCCCCTCCCAGCAAGAGAGGGGGGCTGGGGGGAGGAGGGTGTCGCCTCATGTCCCCCCATCTTTTGTCTCTATAGTGTTCTGTGCAGTGGGGCAGGGAGTCAGCAGTGGGGGAGGAGGATTTTGGGGTGTCCCTGCACACCAACGGCATCAGAAAGCAAAACCTGCAAGCAGCGACAAACCTCCTTCCCCCTTTATAAAGTTAACCAGGAAATAAATTTCCCCCCCCGGCATGGAGGGGGGGTCGCACCTTTGCCCCAGCAGTGTCTGGTGGGGGGGGAATGGGCCCCCTAAATCCACCCAGTTTCCAATAAATAAAGTCCTGGACACCAGGATACCCCCCGGCTCAGCAAGGAGGGGGGAATCCACTTCGGGAGGCCACCCTAGGGGCCTCAGGGATTAATGGGGGGGGCAATATTTGTCCTTGTTGCAAGGAGCCTTGTAACTAGCAATAAATGGCTTCAGCTGGACTCACATTGGATCGTGTGGATTCCGTGGTTTTCGTACTCGCAATATGGGACGGAGGGGGCTGTTTTGGGAGCCCCACAGGCTTCCTCCCCAGCCCTTTGTCATTGCTCCCTGGGGCAGGGTGGGACACGAGACTTGTACGGGATGTGCTCCTCCAGTAGATCCCTACAAGTTGATGCGGCCTAATGCATTGGATCACAGGCACGGGCATCCCACTGCCTAGGGAGGAGTCCTGGCACCCTGAGCCCCTCAAGCAACCCACCTCAGCCAAGAAGTGCTCTGGTGTCACCTCGATGCCAGCTGCTCCTCCTACAGGCCAAGGCACAGCAGGGACATGTGTTGGGTTGTGCCAGGTAGACGAAGTTTGGGGGCTCAGACCCCCTCCCTCATCCCCGCTGACACCCGTGTCCCCATTCAATGTTCCCTGGGCACCATGCAGACCCTTCCCTGCCCAAGGCCCGCAGCCGGGCTGTCTGTCCTACCAGCCGCACGGCCACCATCTCCTGTAGAAGCGCCTCGTCTGGGTCGTTTCCCTGCGCCATCTTCCCTCTGCTACGGACACCACGGGGTTCTGGGCTGTGAGAAGAGACCTCGGCCGGTGTGACGACCCCCTGCTTGGCCAACAGGGAGCCAGGGTGCTGCCCAGCCTCTGCTGGGGCTGGCACCAGGCACCCCCGGCATCCCAGCACTGCACAGACCCACCCCACCAGTCCTGCCCCTGGCTAGGGAGGCATGTAGGAGAGACTGGGAGCTGCTCAGAGTTGTGCAGAGCTGCTTCTTGAGCAACTCCTGAGTTGCTGAGAGGTGTTTTGAGCCACGCAGGAGAAGACAAAGGCTCTCCAGAGCAGGCTGGAGGAGCGGCCAGCAGCCAGAAAGCTGTCTGCAAGTAGCAGAGGTTTGCCCCAAACTGCTCAGCACACCCCACCCCACTGCCCCCACCCATCCCCACTGCCCCCAGATTCACTCAGGGCTCCATGGCCACTCACAGAGCTGTTGGCTCTTGGACACATTCCCATCTCTCCTGGAGGTGCTGGAGCTTCTTTGTCAGCAGCTGCACAAGCAAAATGCCCTGTGAAGAGTCCGTGCCCGCACAAACGTGTGGATCGTGTGGAGTCCGTGGTTTTCATACTCGCAATACGGGAAGGAGGGGGCTGTTTTGGGAGCCCCACAGGCTTCCTCCCCGGCCCTTTGTCATTGCTCCCTGGGGCAGGGTGGGACACGAGACTTGTACGGGATGTGCTCCTCCAGTTGATCCCTACTAGTTGATGGGGTCTAATGCATTGGACCACAGGCACGGGCATCCCACTGCCTAGGGAGGAGTCTTGGCACCCCGAGCCCCTCAAGCAACCCACCTCAGCCAAGAAGTGCTCCGGTGCCACCTCCAAGGGTTCTAGTTAAATGGGGTCACGTCTGGCTGGCAACCACTCACCAGCGGGTTCCACAGGGATCCATCTTAGGGCCAGGACTCTTTAATATCTTTATTAATGAGTTGAACTCATGACTTGAGGAAATAGTAAGTAAGTTCGTCGATGACACAAAATTGGGAGGAGCTGTTGACACTCTGGAGGGCAGAGAGGCCCTGCAGAGGCATCTGGACAAATCGGAGAATTGGGCAATCACCAACCACATGAAATTTAACAAGGGCAAGTGTCGGATTTTGCACCGGGGACAAGGTCTGTCTTTGTCGTGAGGTGATCCTGCCTCCTCTCTGGCCGCCATTCTGAGTCCTGAGGTCACCCCCTGGGGCCCCTGCTGCCAGCATTTTCTGTTTTGAGGTGATCCTGTGTGGCAGATGCACTCGACCCCCGCAGCCAAACCAGCAGCAGTTTGGTTCGGGCTCCAGAGGAGGGAAAGGCCGGAGCCACCCCGTGGCCAAAGGCATTGTGCATTGCTCCAGGGTGGAGACCCTGGCATGACAGATGAAGGATAGAAAAGGTGAGAGGAGAAGGGAAGAGTGAGAGTAGTGGATTTCACACATTGTTTATGTAGTCTTCATCTAGTCTAGCGGAGATATGAGCTGCACAGTCACGCATTCCACAATAGCAATGTCAAGCATCAAAACCAAGAAACAACAAATTAACATCGTAGTAATATCTAAAAGCCATTTTCACCAATCTGTGAGTCCCAATGATTCCAGAAGAGAGCTGAACCAAGGCCCAGGCCTCAAGCTGTGAAACACAGTGAATGACAGACAATCACTCCAGGGGTCCAATTCAATTATGAATTTTACTAAAAATACGTGTTGGAATACTGGTTACAGTGACTAGTGGCTTGGCAAAAGTATTTTATGATATCACAGAAGTTATCAACACATTAACAGCAAAAGTCCTTCTACAAGCAATGTATTGGCAACCATTAGTAGCTATAATATAAAACTTAACAAGAATCCAAGAGCAGAGCTTAAGATGATGTCACTCTTATATGTTCAAAAGGAAAAGAGAGAAAGAGAGTGATAGAGAGGGAAGGACAGCTAAGGTATAAGGAGAGACAAAGAAATAGGGATATAGAAAAAAGGAGAGAAGGAGAGAGCAGAGAGGAAAGAAGAAAGGAAAGGGTGAGGGATCCAGCCACTCTTACGACTCCGCAACGTGGTGTATGATGATGTGTGTCCTCCGGTGTCCCACGGCGAGGATGCTGGGGTTTGTAGTTCAGGAGCGCAGCGTCCTCCGTGTAAGGAACATTTAAGGAAGAACTGTTGTTTTTACGTAACTGAGGACCTGGCACCTGACCCCGGCACAGGGGGAAGGACCAAGAGACATTGGACTATGAATTCTGGATGTAAAACACAGTCTCTTCCCAGAATACATACTGATACCTGTATTTACAAGTTAATTTAGGGGGAAGGGTAGCCAAAGTGCCAGGAATCCATATTGATAAGGGGAAGGGTATTGTATGCTTCGGGGTAGTCTGTAAACCCTGAAGTACCCAACCAATGGGGAACAGGGGAGGGAAATTGCAGCCGGGAGTTTGGGGGGATATAAGCAGGGGCTTTTTGCCCTGTTAGGTGTGCCTACCTTTAGGTAGAACACCCGGTCTTGCAAAATCGTTACTAAAATACGCTTTGCTGAGAGATCCTGCTTGGGCCTCTTATATCTGCAAAATAACTGTTTCCTACAGGTCTGGGGGCTCGCCCGGGATTCGATGTCGTCATCTCGGGGGTCCCTATCGCCGAAGGACGGGAAGGCGCGCCCCGTTGATTTCAACGGTCCTGTGGATCATCGGCAGGGACTCCAGGAGAGACCGACAGAAATCCTGAGGCTGTATTGAAAAAGGCAGATCTCTGCAAACCATAGGGGAAAGGGTAAAGAAAAAGCGGTAGGCACAATACGAGCGACCAGGCAACTCTGTGCACGGACCAAGGTAAGCAAACAGACTGTTAAGTACTACCTTGGTGGTCGGGGGCATTCTGAGAGGAGGGATGAGGCGGAAGGAGAAGCCTTGGGACTCAGAATGGGAAATGTAAAGGAAAAATTCTAGGCCTAAGAAGGATAAATAGAAATTGATAAAGTATTGTGCTCTTGTCTGGACAAAAGAGCCCTTAATAGAGCAGAAGGTATTCCGGCCAAAATACGGATCCGGTTGACGATTGAATATGCCAAGATCTAAATTGGTAAAATTAAAAAAACTGTAGGGGGTTTAAATCTTCCTCCATACCAGGGTGGGTTCAAGTCCCTCCCTTGCTGCAGCATGTTTTTGAGTGCAAAGTGTGTGGCCTGATCAGTGTAAAGTGCACATAAAAGGAGCTTCAAGTCTCTCATGAGAATGGGAAAATATCCTTTAGACAGAAACCGTTGACCAAGTCTGAGACTAGGATTGGGCCCAGCCGCAGCTAAACTCCTCTCTGAAGGAGTTTAGAAAGCAAGGGGGTCCTTTCTGAACCTCGTGACTCAACGGGAGGGTCTTCCTGACTTTTTTAGTGATGGGGAAATAAAACTGGGCATAGAAAGGGGACGCTCTTGGCTGAGGTATTGCAAAATTGGGAAAATATTTATGGTACAGTAAGTCTGTCAAGAAAAGCACGCAATGACCTTATACTGAGAAGACTGGTGAATTGTAACTAAAAATCACCTAGAAAACAGATGTCCTGGACAAACGAATTACTGGTTATGTATAGGATGGTTTGGCATATGACCACCATAAAGAGGATGGTCAAAAACAAGTATAAAAACGTAGAGAAAGAATTTTAGCTCCAGTTGTGAGTAATTTAACTAAGGCGCTTGCAGAACTGGTCTCTGCAACACCCTACGCTCTGCTCTCTGTATCACCTCTTGATTGCCTCCCCAACTGTCTTTGTTGTCCTTACTGCTTTTGCTGGGCTTTACCCTGGGATTGCTAAAGTTATTTTGCAGAGCAGCCAGCAGCAGATGTGTGTGTGTGTGTGTGTGTAGGGGAAGAAGTGTGAGGGAGGGGGGAATGTGCGTGTGAATACCCTCCAGTGCATGGATGCACCTATCACCCCTGGGACCCTGGAGATTTGATTATGTGAGGAAACCAAAGAAAGTTAAGGGAAGATGGGGATCGATGTGCATCATTATTTTCTCTTTTTTTTTCTTGGGATATAATCCATCCTGAGCTGATGTTAAGCTGTTATTGAGAGAGTTGGTCTGTCCAGAAAGATCATTTAAAAGAATGTGGGGTTAACCCTACAGACAGGGGGAAACTGGACTGCCTGGCCCCAAGGTGATTCTAATTGAGGTTATAATAATCAAACAAATGGAGATAACTGCCAAACAGTGGTTAAAAATCTGAGCTTTTGAGGAGATAAGAGTAAACTGAACTGAAGTGCAGGAATGTAGACAGAAGCCAGCACCCACTGGGGAAGATTTTGATAGGCTTTGTAGCAAGTGTGTTTGTGGATCTATGGAAGTATTTCAAAGAGCATGTGCCAGGTTGGCAGGAAGAATTTGCAAAAATTCTGAGTGTGGTCATGTTTGCGTATGATGGTCGGGAAGAGAAGCAAAAAGTTGAAGGAGACTGATTTGTTAGCAGCAGCTTTAGCTAGGAATTTGCAAGTGAAAGATAAAGACTGGAAGGGGAAAAAAACTGCGGAGGAGTTAGATCGAAGTCAGTGATAAAAGTGAGAGAATGAGAGAAAATGGAATGCTATTATTGTGGAAATCCGGGATATTTACCCCTAGGGCAGCAACCATTCGAAATGACTAAAAGAAGAAAACTCAATACACTTTGGAAAATCAGAGGAGCTGGAAATGGTTTTGGTGGTGGTTTTTTTTATGTGGGGAAACTTGTTTAAATCGCAAAAGGGCATATAATTGGTAAAGCAGGAGGTCGTGCCCTTGGACCACAGGTACGGCCATCCCACTGCCTAGGGAAGAGTCCTGGCATCCCCAGCCCCTCGAGCAACCCACCTCAGCCAAGAAGTGCTCCGGTGCCACCTCGATGCCAGCTGCTCCTCCTACAGGCCAAGGCACAGCAGGGACATGTGTTGGGCTGTGCCAGGTGGGCGAGGTTTGGGGGCTCAGACCCCCTCCCTCATCCCCGCTGACATCTGCACCTCCTTTCTGTGTGCCCCGGGGCCCTATTAAAGGCGGCAGATCCCTGCAAACCATAGGGGTAAGGATACAGGAAAAAGTGGTAGGCACAATACAGGCGACCAGGTTGTGGTTTAGTCTGGACAAAGGAGCCCATAGTAGGGCAGAAGGTATTCTGGCCAAAATACGGATCCAATGACGATTGGCTATGCCAAGATCTAAATTTGTGTGTAATGCTTTTCTGGCGTTTCTTCTGTTTCTTGACAAGTCAATGAAGAGGGGATATTTGCTGTCCCGTCTCACTCAGTGGATAAGGGCAAGCTTAACTTTTTCACGCTGTCTGCCGTAACCAGCAGTAACGGCAATTACTCGAGAGGTTCAAGCAAATCACAAATTTACAGCCAATAGTGGCTGGTCAAAACTTGTAACTATACCCTCAAACTTAACAGAATTTCAGCGACAAAACTCATAATCTTATTACCCTTACGTGGGCAGAATGAAGATAGAAACACAGGGAGGAAGAGAAAGAGAGAAGAGAAGGTATCCCCACCCTGAGATCCAGCAACAGTCTCTGCTGTCCTCCGGAGCAGGGTGTGCACCGGCGGCCCGAGTGCACAGTCTGAAATATTTTAGTTCCTTTGCACGTCAGATACGGGAGGGTGGTGGTTTTCTTCTTGTCTCCTCCCTCCACTTGCTTCTCATGGTAATTAGGGTACTCGTGCATTTGTTCCCAAAATGAGTCCGTGGTCCTCTGGGAGTCTCTGGTGGTCGCAATTCCCCGTAGCCGTCATGACCGCAGTAGTACCCCACTTTTGCACAAGCATGGTTAGTGCCTTTATGTCCAAGATGTTGCCTTTGTTTTGCAAAGAAGTTGGCCCCAAGGAAAAGGCACCCTTCTGCCTCTGCAGCACTTACCTCTTCCTGCCTACCAGAGTTGTAAAGCAAGTCATTTGAGGCAAAACAGAGGACACATACTCTGTCTCTCAGTTTGCTACCTGTCTGCGGGTGGTCATTATGACTCCCCGTGTTCTCGTGAACCTGTACTGGGCACACAGAGGTGCACAGGCAGAGCCGTCCAGGGGAGAGCACAGGCAGCAGGGAAAGCAGCAGCCACCTCCCTCTGACCCGTCAGCTGACATGGGTTGACAAGATCACACACATGTCCTGCAATCACCAATTTCTTTATTCTCTTTCAAGATACATTTCCAAAGAATTGGGGATTTGCTGGGCGGCTCCCAAAGGCAGCCGCCAGCTTGGGTGGTAGGACAAAGTTATTAAGGACGTCCGTGTTCAGCAGGACCACGATGAGGACGGCGATCTGCAGGAATATGAGCAGGCGCTTTTTGCCCTGTACTGTGCGACACCCCCTGTTGGTGATTGGGGGGCACCCCTGAGGGTGATGGGTGATGCCCTTCCTGGGGACCCCCCCTTCGTGACAAGGGGGGACACTGCTGGGGTAACAGGAGGCAGTGGGGGACATGCCCGGGGGGCTGGAACCCCCAGGGACAATGGGGAGCCCTCCCTGGGGTGGTGGGTAGCACTGTGTACCGCTGGCACCCAATGGGCCCCATCACTCAGTGCCTGCAGCCCCCACCCTCCCTGGCTCTCCCAGCCCGTCTGCACCGCCCCCCACTTTAGCCCAAGGATTCCCCAGGGTTCACCTCAACTCCCCACAGCTCCCTATTCTTCTCCAGTGCTTCCAGAGCTCCCCAGTCCTCCCCAGGCACAGAAGTGTTGACGGAGCAGAACTCTCTGCATCACCTGAACCTCACCCAGGCTGCGACACTTGAATGCGCTGCATGGAATGTCCATGCACCAGGAGCGGGTGCTGAGAGTGATGCCCTGTTTCTCCGGTGGCCGTGGCTGGACCCCACATCAGCTCTTGGCACCAGCCCCAGGGAAGCAATGGCCATGTCACAGTGGGCAGCGGTGGCTATGTCACCATGATGTCACTGCGGACCTGTGACATGGGTGCCCTGGTGAGCATAAAGGGGGCTGCTCCCAGAGGTGGGGGAGCATTTGGAGTTCTCCTCCAAATGGTGCTGGTCAGGAGTTTGGAGAGTGCTCACCAGAAATCCGTGGCGGGTGGCCAGAGCTGCAGAGCAATGGTGCTGGCCCCAGGACACCCGGGTGCCGGCCGCCCTGGCCCTGGCTCACCTGCCAGTGCCCTGGGACTGACTGGAGGGGCCTGTTCCCACCATGGCTCCCCGCAATGTGTCCCGCTTGCTTTGCAGAGGAGGCAGTGGTCAGAGCTCAGAGAAGCTGTCCAGGAGCAGGTTGAAGTCAAGAAGGTACTGGGGACAGGAGGGATGGGGGTCCAACATGTTTGTGGGGGCACGGACTCTTCACAGGGCCCTTTGCTTCTGCAGCTGCTGACAAAGAAGCTCCAGCACCTCCAGGAGAGATGGGAACGTGTCCAACAGCCAACAGCTCTGTGAGTGGCTGTGGAGCCCTGAGTGAATCTGGGGGCGGTGGGGTGTGCTGAGCAGCTTGGGGCAAACCTCTGCTGCTTGCAGACAGCTTTCTGGCTGCTGGCCGACTGTCCAGCCTGCCCTGGAGAGCCTTTGTCTTCTCCTGCGTGGCTCAAAACACCTCTCAGCAACTCAGGAGTTGCTCAGGAAGCAGCTCTGCACAACTCTGAGCAGCTCCCAAGCTCTCCTACATGCCCCCCAAGCCAGGGGCAGGATGGGTGGGGTGGGTCTGTGCAGTGCTGGGATGCCGGGGGTGCCTGGTGCCAGCCCCAGCAGAGGCTGGGCAGCACCCTGGCTCCCTGTTGGCCAAGCAGGGGGTCGTCACGCCGGCCGAGGTCTCTTCTCACAGCCCAGAACCCCGTGGTGTCCGTAGCAGAGCGAAGATGGCGCAGGGAAACGACCCAGGCGAGGCGCTGCTAGAGGAGATGGTGTCCGTGCGGCTGGTAGGACAGACAGCCCGTCTGCGGGCCTTGGGCAGGGAAGGGGCTGCATGGTGCCAGGGGAACACTGAATGGGGGAGCGTGTGTCAGCGGGGATGAGGGAGGGGGTCTGAGCCCCCAAACCTCGCCCACCTGGCACAGCCCAACACATGTCCCTGCTGTGCCTTGGCCTGTAGGAGGAGCAGCTGGCATCGAGGTGGCACCGGAGCACTTCTTGGATGAGGTGGGTTGCTCGAGGGGCTCGGGGTGCCAGGACTCTTCCCTTCGCAGTGTGATGCCCGTGCCTGTGGTCCAAGGGTGTTGAGTAGCTCTGGACTAGTCTGGGGTGAAAGCTTTCTGTGGTTTTTCCTCCCTAGCATGGGTGACACATAGGGGGGATTTTGGGGCCCAGGAGACAGAAGTACAGTAGAACTGAGATGCCCATGCCCCGAACCCCAGTCCTGAGCAGGGAGCGTTGTGCCCAGCACGGTGCAAGGTCCCATGGTGCCGTTCAAAGAGGGTGGCTGGAAGAGCTGAGACCAATTTGCCCCTCTGCTCTGCCTGACCTCTCTCTCCTGTCCCCCAGGAGACTTCTTGTGTTCCTCGCCTTCCTGCAGATCGCCGTCCTCATCGTTGTCCTGCTGAACACGGACGTCCTTAATAACTTTGTCCTACCACCCAAGCTGGCAGTTGCCTTTGGGAGCCGCCCAGCAAATCCCCAATTCTTTGGAAATGTATCTTGAAAGAGAATAAAGAAATTGGTGATTGCAGGACATGTGTGTGATCTTGTCAACCCATGTCAGCTGACGGGTCGGAGGGAGGTGGCTGCTGCTTTCCCTGCTGCCTGTGCTCTCCCCTGGACGGCTCTGCCTGTGCACCTCTGTGTGCCCAGTACAGGTTCACGAGAAGACGGGGAGTCATAATGACCACCCGCAGACAGGTAGCAAACTGAGAGACAGAGTATGTGGCTTTTGTTATGCCTCAAATGACTTGCTTTACAGCTCTGGCAGGCAGGAAGAGATAAGTGCTGCAGAGGCAGAAGGGTGCCTTTTCCTTGGGGCCAACTTCTTTGCAAAACAAAGGCAACATCTTGGACATAAATGCATTAACCATGCTTGTGCAAAAGTGGGGTACTACTGCGGTCACGACGGCTACGGGGAATTGCCACCACCAGAGACTCCCAGAGGACCACGGACTCATTTTTGGAACAAATGCACGAGTACCCTAATTACCATGAGAAGCAAGCGGAGGGAGGAGACAAGAAGAAAACCACCACCCTCCCATATCTGACATGCAAAGGAACTAAAATATTTCAGACTGTGCACTCGGGCCGCTGGTGTGCACCCACCTCCAGAGGACAGCAGAGACCATTGTTGGATCTCTGCAAGGTGATACCTTCTCTTCTCTCTCTCTTTTCCCCTCTGTGTTTCTACCTTTATTCTGAGCATCAAAGTGTAATAAGATTATGAGTTTTGTGGCTGAAGTTTTGTTAATTTTAGGATATTGTGACAAGTTTTGCCAAGTATTCCAGTAGATAAGTTGCATCCCTGGTTCCGGCCCCCGCAAGAAATGCGAGGCGAAGACTTAGGGAGACAGGAAAGTCTTTGGGGGCACTGCTGACATCCCTGGAAGGAGAGACTGCCTTGGAGATGTGCCAGGCGGTAAAAGCCATTGGCCAGATCTGCTCATGCAGCCGGCTGATTGCGTGGCCCCGAGATCCTTGGAAAGCCCCGACCTACCCTGACTGTGGGGAGTCCTCCCCAGGAGGAGAGCGTGGTGCAAGACTTTGGGGGGACAAGGGCCAGCAGGAGCCCGAGGTGGCAGCACTGGCTCTGCCCATTCTCCCCAGGTACCCATCATGCTGAGGGGGTGTGTGTGGGTGTCTTGGGGGTGAGACTGGGACTGGGGGACCTCAGGATGGGGGAGTGTGTGGGAACCCTGGGGTCAGGGAAAGAGCCTGTGAGTGGGTCTGGGAGACTTGTGGGGACAGGGGTGTTTCTCTGAAGGCTGGAAATACCATGTTGGGGTTGAGACTGGGGGGAAATGTCCTGGGGTGGTGGTGGGGTACCTGGGGAGGCGGAGGTGCATCTGCTTATACTAGTGAGAAAAGCAAGGATGTTCAGTGCCACTGGACCTGCTACTTTGCTAGTCTGGCTTTACCACAACAGATTAAAACTGACAGCAGTCGTGGCTACACTTCCAGATCCACGCAATATTTTTTATTTCAGTGGGGTGTTTTGCATGTCACAGGTATTCCGCATTCTCCCAGTGGACAGGCTATTATTGAATGGGCACACTCCACACTGAAACAGATATTAAAACCATAAAGAGGGAATATGATGCCTCAGGAACAATTAGACAATGCAACACATACTTTAAACTTTTTGAATCACATTGTGCCTCCCTCCTCTATCACAGCTGTGTTCCAGATTCACTGTCTCCAAGACCAAAGAGCAATGGGGCAGTTGATGGCTTTTTAGCACCTTTTGTACCCCACTGCACCTGCCCCCAGTATACACCAGGGTGGAACCAAGGTGCTGACAGTCACATCCTCCCCTGCCCCGGGGCAGGGTGACTTTTCCTCCACCAGCTGGTGGGGCGGGAGGGATGGGACGCTCAGTCAATTGACAGGGTCCTCAACAAAGGAGGTGCCCAGAGTAGCTGTGAAGTTTCTGGACTATGTTGTAATGCCCACTGCCAGACCTGAGAAGACTATAAACCAGGGCTCCTGCTGAAGACACCCTTTGAGTGGTCTTTTCGGAGCTGCGGGTCTGTGAACTGGAGCTCTCTCCTTAGACTGGGACGCCGTCTAAGGAGACTTCCTGGGATTGAGAGCGCCTCAGCTCCTCGTTTGGTGAGTGGTAATTTACTGGATATACCCTTGAATGAGTCCTTGCCTAAACCAGGGAAGTGTGAGCCCTCGCCTAACCCAGGCAAGTGATTATTTCTTGTGGGTACCCTGGAGTCAGAGGGCTCTGGTTTTGTTTCTTGTGAGTGAATACGTGCACGTTGTGGATCCTCATTATTCTTATGTTGTTACACCCCAATAACCTCCTCAACTGAAATCCGAACCTGTATTTCATGTTGTCGGAGTGCTAAATAATTGTACAAACCCTGTTTCTAGTCGGTTTATTTGCTACACTTTTCCAGCTAGAATAAAGTCTGTTTTGGAAGTTGTTGTCCACCTAAAACTGACTTTGGAGTGCCTCTATGACACAGATAAAGAAGGAGTCAAACTTCTTTCTGTAAAGACAACTTCTGCTGAGACTGAAGAGCAGTCATCTCAGGGGAAGAATAAAACTCAATAACTATTCACACCTCTGCAATAAATATATGTGAACCAGCCCTGTTGCGGATAGGAGATGGACAGAACACTTTGGCTACCAGAATAAAACTGCATTGTGATTGGGAATATACTCAAGAGAATTTATGTGTAACACCATTGAAATGGAATTATAGTGTTTATGACTGGAATCAAGTGAAACAACATCTCCAGAAAGCATTTTCAGCTAAGGCCGTGCAAGGCCTGGTTCAGGATTTAGCCAGTGCAAAAACAATTGCATGATTTGCAAGAATTAACACTGCAAGACAAGATGGACGACATTTTCTAATAGTATAAAGTGGTTAGACCCCAAACCATGGTTTTCAGGCCTCAATCTGCATATATGGGGTTTTGTGGGAAGTGGATGTGCTTGTGTAATATTTTTCCTTGTAGTCCTCCGAATCATCTAGAGAATGATACAGAATGTAAAGAAGAATAAAGCCAGGGTCCTTGCTGCGCTCACTGTGAACCCAATGTTCCAAGACAAAAAGGGAGGAGATGTGGGAAGGGCAGGATGTGCGGTTCCAGCTAAAGGGCCTTGGACAGGTTATACAGAAGTATGTTTTTTATGAGTGTAAGGAGTGACAGCCCAGATCAGTGAGAATGATATCTTGGGCTGGAAAACTGCTCCCATATATACGATGTGTGAATGTCGGGCCTGGGCGTGTAAATGAGTGGGTCAAACACCGCCCACAAGATATGCATGTGAACGTGACTGAAAACAGTCACAACGTGAGTGTGGTGTGTTTGGAATAACATTTTTGGAAAAAACATCCCGTCTAGCCTCTTGGTCCAGGCCCATATCTGTAAACCTATAAATTGAGAACTGTTAATAGAAGTCAGCTCAGCATAGCTCAGCTCTGCTCTGCTCTGCCTGGCTCTGCGCTCACTGCTAACAAGAACTCTTTGTCTGTGCGTTTCTGTCTGCGTCTGTGTGCGTTGTTCTCGTTGCTACACAGGATACCAGCCTGCAAATCCAGGGAGTATGAAATTGTGAGCCCTGGGATGAGTGGCCAAGGTGCCCAGCCCACTGCTGCCCCTTGTCATGCAGCCACTGACCCTGCTGCCGCTCTCGCCTCCACACTGGCAGCTCCCCCCCCGATATGGCTCCTAAGCCCTTGCACTGGGTTGGCAGGCAATGCCAGCAGCAGTCCAAGGCACAGGGATGTGGGTGATTGTGGTCTGCGCATAGGGCAAACCTAAGATTTTTGTCTCTCTCCCCTCTCCTCCTAACCTTGCTCTTTCTCACCTCTGGGAAGCACAGGAGGAAAGAACCTGTCCACTGGCCACCCTGACAGTAGGATCTGCCTGCAGCAGTTTGCTGCTGTCTCCAGCCCAACTGGACAGCCTGCCACAGGAGAGAGCGCCTGCATGAGCGAGAAGCTGGAGGAGTTGCTGCGGACAGGGCATGATGTGGTAGCTGACATCTAGGGGGTAAAACTGGCACCACCTGTTGCTGAACATTCGCTTCCCTCCCAGCCATGAAATTGGTTCTTGCAGTTTGAGCAGGTCCTGGACACCGTGCGGGTAATAGCTGTTGCTCTTGGAGAACACAGTGCTGATAGTGGAGGTGGGTCCCACCAGCACCCACTGAAGTGCATGGGATAGGGTCCCCATCCTGCCCTGCCCTGCTCACCCTCCTTTCCCTCTCACTCTCCTACAGATCACAGACGGAATAATGAAAATACTGGCCACAGTGGAAAACAAGTTGGTGCACACAGAAGCCTGCATAAAGCTGATGCAGAGGTGCGAGCCCCCCAGAGACCCTCAGGAATCCCTGTTCCCATCAGGCCCGAGAAGCCCCTAGGAATTCTCCTCCCCTCCATTCCCACCCAGCCAGGATCTCTGTGCCTTCCCCATATCTGAATTTACATCAATAGACAGCCCAGATCAAAGCATGTCTACATTGGCATCTCCTTAGTGCAGGAGCAGGGCCCATCCACCAAGTTTAGCGTGTATCTTTGAATGGTGTATAAAGCCCCACAGGCCCCAGCAGCCTCCTCATTGCACTAAATCCAATCGCCCTGTTGGAAACCTGCAAGCCATGGGGGAATGTCTCCTTGCTGCTGCCCATGGGGCACGGGGTTGTGTGTGTATGTAGGGATGCGGATGAACCCAAGTGGGTGGGAACAGCCTAAGGCAGGGGCACACAGACCCCCCCGCCCCGCCTGGGGGGCACAGATTAATATTGCTGATATGGGGGAGATGGGAAGTGAAGAACCTCATTTTTGGTGAGAACCTCATGCTAGACTAATCCTGAGTGCATCTGGCCCCAGTGCTGAAACACCACCCAGCTGGAGGTAACTGGGGGGCAGCGGCCCCCCCGTGGCAGGGAGGGCCCCCGCAGGTGCCTCCTAGTACCAACCTGTCCTCCCAGCGTGGGAGCTTCCCTGCGGGGCAGGGGCACCGTTGAACCATCCCATGTGGAAAATGGACTCAGAAGTGTTTCAAATGGGGACGGGGCTGTTGCCCTGTGCTTGGAATAACCCTCCACTGCAGTGAAGCCTCTTCCCTGCCACTGCTGGGGGGACCCAGGTGACTGGGACATGCCTGCAGCCAAGACAACATGTGCTGAGGGTGCCTGTGGCCTGCAGCGGTGTGGGAGGGGCTGTGACCCCCCCCCCCAGTCCACAGGTGGGTGCTGGGGCCCTGACCCTGGCACTGTCACATGAGCAGCTTCCTCTGGTGGTTCTCGACAGGGCACCCAGGCCACAGGAGCAAAGCCACAGGCAGGTCCACCTGGGTGACAGGTTATGAAGGAGGTGGACACTTGTGTCTCCCCCACCCCTCCCCCAGTCTCTCTTCCTCTCTTGTTCCCCCCCATTCCTACCCTCTTGGTGTCCCTGTCCCCACTTAAGGTGGGGCCAGCCCCTGGGTTGGCACTGAGTCCTGTTGCGGTGTCTCCAGGTGGGCACTGTGCCAGGAGATGCCACAAAGACCTCTAGGTCAGGTGGGTTGAGGGGATGTGGCAGGGATCCCCATGTCCCCTGTGCTCACCTGGCCTTCCTCCTCCGGCCCCAGCAGAATGGGCGCAGATGCAGAGAGCTCCCCTGTGTGAGAAGGGGATCAGCACGGGGGTCCCCAGTGCCTCCCAGTCCAACCAGTGCCTCCCTACAGTTCCCATGGTTCTGGCTTCACCTATTCCCAGTGCCCTCCCAGTTGCCCTCCACAGGGTTCCCCAATGTCCTCAGTGGGTCCCAGTATCTCTATTACTCCCCCACGGTATGCCCCGCCCCAGCACTCCTAGTGCCCCCTAGTGACACACAATGGCTCCCAGTATATCCACAATAGCACCCAAATGTTGTGCCCAGTGCCTTCCAGTATATCCCCACTGGCACCCAGAGGGTCCTTATATCCAACCCAAGGGCTGCCAGTAACACCCCAGCAAGATCCAGTATTCCTCAATAGCTCCCAGTAGGGCCCAGTAGCTCGATCTTCTCCACTCTGAGCTGCTGCTCAGCAGCCAGCATGTCGCTGTTGCAGCACCGGGCAGGGCAGAGGGCCAAGGGGGATGTGGAAAAAAGTCTCTTCTTACCCCTGTCACCCACCTGCCTGTTGAAGCAGCACTGAGTGCCCCAGACCCCCAGCCAACCCCATGTTGGGGCCTCTACATGCCAGGGAGCCCACAAAGGGACAGTGTCTCCCTGTTGAGCTCCTCAGCCTGCTGACGTTCCTGTTTCGGGGGGAAATGTGAGGTGGGGCACCCCCCCCTATGTCTGGAGCTTCCTAGCTCAGCCTGACAGGGCACAGGGGGCTCTAAGGCACTTGGGGTGCCCTTGCAGAGGCCAGGAGATACAGAGGGGCTGGGGGAGGCTCCAGTAGTGGGACCTAATGGTGTCACTGACTTCTCAGGAGAGCCAAACCTGGGACCCAGCTGTCAAAGGGCAGTGAAGGTCAGCAAATCCCCCATGTGTCCCCCACAACCCTCCTTGTCCCATACAACTCCCATACCTTCCTTCCTGCCCAGCTCATATCTGTGTGTACCCTCCCTGCACTCCCATGTTTTTCTATTCCTTTGTGTCTCCATATCGCCCCCAGGGCCATTATGTCATACAAGCTTCCAAAGCACCCCACCCTCCCAACACCCCTTGACTTCACACGGTCCCCAAGTCCCTCCATTACCCCCTCCAACAACCTTAGCCTTCCCACCATCCTTTCCTGCGTCCTCCTATACCCCTCACAAACTACCGCTCCTGGTCCCACCACCCCCACATCCCCCCAAAAATCCCAGGGCCCCTCCAACCCTCCTGGTCCCTCATGCCGCTGCCCCAGCAGTCCACCTGCAGGCTCTGGAGCAGGCCAGCCAGGGGGCTGGCAGTGTCATGGGGGGAGCCCAGCAATAGTCCCAGGTAAGGCAGTGTGGGAGGCAGCAGTGGCTGATTCTGGAGCCAGCAGGTTGCCTGGGGGGGACGAGGGAGAGATAGGCTGTTACCTGGCTTCCAGGGGTACACCCTGGGCCCCTGGCATGCAGCATGCCCCCATGCACCCCGGAGCACCCAGCACCCTTCATCCAAGCAGTCCTTCCACGAATGCCCAGGGTGCCCCCAAGATGCCCAGTCCCATGGCCCCACTCACCCAGCAGCGTGGTGCTGAGCAAGGAGCTGCCCAGATGGGGCTCTAGCAGGTTGAGATGCTCTGGTGTGTGCTGGGGCTGTCAGGGGCCTGGCCATCCACACACGGGGAATCAGTAGTTGCGGGGCAGGGTGGGGACAGTTAAGGTAGGTGCCACAGAGGGGCTGGCAAGGCTGGACTGCTGGCAAGAGGGGCAAATTGGCGGCACACCCAAGACAGACAGAGACATCCCCAGGCCCCACTGCCAAGGCAAAACCAACCCGTCCTCCTCATCCTCTTCCCATGCCCTGGGGGAAAGCACCCTCCTGAGCTCTCCTCCCCAGGGGCACATAAATATCCCCACCTTTATCCCCAGGGGCAGCTACTTCTCCTCTACCCCAGTCTGGGTGCTAATACCTTCCACCAGCCTCCTCCCTGGGGCACACACCCTCCCTTAGCCTCATCCCTTCTGCAAGTGCCCTGGGGATGATGTTCCCCTGCTACTGCACTGCGGGCAAATATGCTCCTTCCTCTTCCCCAGGATTAAATACACACCCAATACCAGACATCTGTGTGAACAAATCCCACCAGGTACCATCAATCATGACCATGAGCCAGCACTGTGCCCTTGTGGCCAGGAAGGCCAATGGCATCCTGGGGTTTATTAGAAGGGGGGTGGTTAGTAGGTTGAGAAAGGTTCTCCTGCCCCTCTACTCTGCCCTGGTGAGGCCGCATCTGGAATATTGTGTCCAGTTCTGGGCCCCTCAGTTCCAGAAGGACAGGGAACTGCTGGAGAGAGTCCAGCGCAGCCACGAAGATGCTGAAGGGAGTGGAGCATCTCCCGTGTGAGGAAAGGCTGAGGGAGCTGGGGCTCTTGAGCTTGGAGAAGAGGAGACTGAGAGGTGACCTCATTAATGTTTATAAATATGTAAAGGGTGAGTGTCACGAGGATGGAGCCAGGCTCTTCTCGGTGACAACCAATGATAAGACAAGGGGCAGTGGGTACAAACTGGAACACAGGAGGTTCCACCTAAATATGAGAAGAAACTTCTTCATGGTGAGGGTGCCAGAGCCTGGCCCAGGCTGCCCAGGGAGGTTGTGGAGTCTCCTTCTCTGCAGACATCCAAAACCCACCTGGACACCTTCCTGTGTAACCTCACCTAGGTGTTCCTGCTCCGGAGGGGGGATTGGACTGGATGATCTTTTGAGGTCCCTTCCAATCCCTAACACTCCATGATTCTGTGATCCTCCCTGCTAGAGGAGGGAAATAGCTTCACCCATTGCATTCCTCCCTTATTAGGGGGAAAACTCCCCCTCATCACACTCCTCTCTGCAAGGGACAAATAAAACCCCCCATGACTCTCCTCCCTACCCTGAGGTAACCCCCCTGTTCCCAGGGAGCAAAGGGGCTGCTCTCACCAGGGGTCGGCAGGGGCAGGCTCAGGGTGGCCCAGCCCGGTGGCCAGCAGTGTGGGGTGGAGGGTGAGACAGGCAGCGCAGAGAATAGCAGGGGCTGGTTGAGCAGCACCATGCAGCTCTCAGGGTCAGGGGCTGATGCCTCAAGACCCCTCTCCCCTGGCTCGGGAGGCAGAGGCAGCAGGGTGGACAGCAGGATCTGTGGCGAGGGAAGCCAGTTCAGTGTGGGCAGGGAGATGCCAAGGGGCAGCAGGGGCAGTGAGGCCACCAGCAGGGAGAGCAGGCTGGGCCCCTCAGGATCGCCCCCACAGGCTGGTGGGTGCTGGCCCGTGACTACTGAGAAGGGCAGCGTGCCCAGGAGGAGGCCTGATGGCAGGGAGCCTTCCCAGTGCCAGTGCCTGCTCCTGCCCCACAAAGGCTACAGGCTCGGTTTCAGGGGCCAGTGAGCAGCCCACAACCCCCCAGTACCTCCCTCCCCATTACTACCAATCCCTGGGGTCACGACACCTTTGGGGACACCTGGAGAAGCTGCAGCACCTGCAGGGGATGGGTCTGAGCACAGGGCTGCCACAGCCACATACGCTGCAGCCCCATGGATGCAACCCACCGGGTTGCCAGACCCATAGTCATATCCCATCAAACACCAGAATGAACTCAGGGCCAGGTCCCACCACATCCTGCAAGACCCATAGCCACATCCCACCACCCCCAGCATGAGTCCATGGCCACATCCCACTGCATCCCACCACATCCCTTAAGATCCAGGACCACATCCTACCAGGTGTCACCATCCGCAGCACAGGCCCACAGTCCCACTGCCTCGCCCCTGGCTCCACAGCAACAAGGGGCTCCCTGGGGGCAGGAACACCCCCAGCACCACTGCTGCAGCCACCCCAGGGCAGGGTCCATCCCTGGTTGATTGAGAGACATCTGCCACAGCCCTGCTCCCCACTAGCTGTCCAGCCCCACAGGCACTGCCCCACATACCCGGGCCACCATTATGGCCAAAGGCTTTTGACTGCAGGGAAGTCCCTGAGGTAGGTTTGGAAGATGCTGCCAGCTGCCCGAAGACACCCAGGAGCTGCCCGCTGAAGTCCTGGCCAGTGGGCAGGAGACCAGTGCCGGGGCAGGGCAAACTGTTGGTGGCAGGCAGGGGTCCCAGGGGGAGGCTGGACCCTCTCAGGCCTCCCTCCCCATGGCAGCCCTGAGTACCCGGCAGGCTCAGCAGGGCTGCGAGAGGCTGCCCGGTCACTGGGGGGTGCGTCCCTTTGGGGTGCTGGGGCCATCGGGCCCCCCTGCCCGGGGCTTGTTCACTCATGAGAAAGAGCAGCACACTGCGGGGGAGCAAGCAAGGGGGTAAAGTCCTCGGAGAAGGCGCAGGGCTGCCCAGCTGGGCCTTGGCAGCCAAGCTCAGCAGGCTGCTGGCAGGGAAGGGGGTGTTTGCTGGCAGGGAAGAGGGTGTTTGCTGGCAGGGAAGGGGGTGTTTGCTGGCAGCAACACCAAAAAGACCCTGCCCTTGGGGACAGCATCTAAGGACACTGGCAGGTTCTTGATGCTTTGTCTGGTCAAGGCATTGCTGACAGAAGAATCGACTTTGCCTTCCTGTGGGGCACTGGTGGTGGCTGGCAGGCACAGCCATGGCTCTGGCCACGCCAGTTATGGGCTTTCTCCAGTTGCCCCCCTGTGATGGGGCTGCTCAGCCGCTAGACCTGCCTGTAGGGTGCTGGCTCTGAGTGCCCGCAGTGAGAGGCACCCACACGTGACCTGGGGGAGGGGTTCACCACATCTGATGGGGGCAAGCAGAGGCCAAAGCAGGGGTTAGCAGGTGGGCAACTCCTGGGGCTGCCGTTGGCCCCAGAGACAATGTCATGGGACTGCAGAAAGGGTGGGGCCGTGAGACAGGTCCCTGTGAGGGCAGACGTGGCCTTCAGAGTTTTCACCCCCAAGCCTTCCACATCCTGGTGGGGTCACATGCCCCCAGAGCAGGTGCTGCGGGAGGGTTGTGCAAAGGGCCTGGCACAAGACGAGGGCTCCGTGTCCCCCTGCGGTGGGGCGGGGGATGAGCCCTGGCACCAGCCATACGGGGTGGCACGACCGGCGGGTGGGCACTGCCAGAGTGGCCCGTGGGGCAGGGGGTGGGGGGCTGCGCGGCTGGGGAGCCCACGCGGGTGCGTGTCCAGGGCGGCGGGCAAGAGGCTGTGCACCCCGCGGGGGGAGCGAGGGGACAGGGCGTCCCGGCCCGCCCACACCCACCTGTGTTGGTGGCGGCGGGGGCTGCGCTGGGCGCGGCGGCAGCGCTGCTGGGTCCCAGGTTCCCGCTCCGGCCCGGCCCCGCCAGGAACAGACGTGTCAGTGACAGAACCAACCCCGCGCCTGCGCACAGCGGCGGGGGAGCCGATCCCGGCGCGTCTCGCGTGGGGGAGCGCTGGGAATGACCCAGCGATGCTCTGGGAAGCGCCGGGGCCGCACCGAAGCTCTGGCCCAGGGGCTCTGAGGTGGGCCGGGGGCCGTGTGAAACTCGCCGCGGCGCTGCGGGCTCTTTAAGGCGGGGCGGGGCCAGTTTCCAGCCGTTGCATCATCCGCCCGCGTGACTCACCCCTGGGCACGCGACCCTCTGGGGCCGCTCCAGCTGGGTGGGTGGTGGCGCTCCTGACCCCTCCCGCCCGCTCCCATTGGCTCGCACCGCCCTGTGCGTCACGGCGCGGTGGGCTCCCGTTGGCTACGGCCCGCGCGAGCATTGCGTCAGGCAGAGACCCTTAAAAGGGGCGCGGGCGGCCGCGCAAGTGAGACTGGAGCGGCGAGGGACGATGCGGACAAGGATGAGCTGGGGAGAACGTTTGGGCCGGAGCCGCGGGGAACCGGGGCCGCCCAGGAAGGTGCGTGAGGGGGACGCTGGGGAGCCGGCCCGAGTGCGGCCGGGAAGAGGCAGGCGATGACGGAGACGTTCCGTTCGGTCCTGGGAGAGACGCCTGGGTCCCTGGGGAAGCGGGGTATCCACAGGCCGCTCTCGGGGTGCACACCTTCCCCCCGCCAAGCGCGGGGCTGGTGGGACGCTCCTGTGTCCCGGTACGTTGCCCCGCCTCCCATCCCCGAGCCGGTGGCACCACCGGGAGCGGAGTGGGCGCTGGGTACCCGGCACTCGCCGCGCGGTGGTGGTGGGGGCAAAGTGTGACCCTGTTCCTCTCCATCCTCAGGCACTCAGGAGAAAGTGCATTCTTGTCGACCACCACACTTGAGAACAGGTAAGGGGGGGAATGGTGCCCTGAGGCTGCTGGGCCCGGCCCCCGCCCCCCCCGCAGGGAGCAAGACCCGGAGCTGAAGGTCCCGGCCCGACTCGCCCCCTCTTTTCCCCACCCACACAGCGCGGCATTGGCCCGGAGGAATGGCAGCTGAGGGGCTGTCTGCGGGAGGATCCACCAGTGCCCGACCTGGCTGGGAGCTGGAAGCCTGGTACCAGGACTTACAGGAGGTGCTGGCAGCGGCAGAGCCCAGCGGACCCTCCCCACCCTGGGAGGCTGAGCAGGTGAGGGGCCAGCAATGCCCCTGGCAGGGGGGGAACAGGGCAGGTGGCACCTGTCACCTCGAGGCTGGCTCCTCTTCTCTCCCAGCAGGTAGAGCTGTTTCAGCTGTGGGGCACAGAGGGGGCTGGTGGTGGTCCAGAGGGCTGTGAGCTGGATGCTGCCTTGGCTGCTGACCTGCTGAAGCTGCTGGAGCCAGTGAGTACAGCTGGCACAGAGCCAGTGGGACCACCAGGCTCAGCCTCCCACAAGACCTCCCCACCCCAGCTGGGCAGTAAGGAAGATGAGGCAGGGGCCGCTGCAGGGCGTGGGGTAAAGAGGAAGAGGTGCAGCGGCGGGGTGGCAAACAGGGAGCTGGCCAAGCGCCAGGAACAGGCCAACGAGCAGCGGGTGCTGGAGCTGACGGCCCACAATGAGCAGCTCCGGGAAGAGATTCGTCGACTCAGCATGGAGGTGGAGCACACACGGGCAGCCCTCATTGAACGCATTGTGAACCTCCGCCAGGCTTAGGTCCCAGTGCTGCCCTGCAGCCAGTGGGGCAAGGACTCTGTGGCTCCTGTGGACCTGGGTGGCAGCCATGAACTGGAGGGGCACTGCCCCACTGGCACAGACTGACCCCATGGGGAGGGCACTGCTTCTATATGCAAGTGTATAGTTTTTGCATTTTTATTACATCCATATAACCAACAGCCAGCGCGGCCTGGCCTGGTCTTTGGGTAGCACTGGGGCTGCTTCCTCAACACAGAGGAACCAGGTGCTACTTCTTCCGCTTCCCTTTGAACAAAGGGACTTCAGGGCTTTTGCCCTCAGCTAGTAACAGCTGCTTCTTCAACTCCAGTAGCGTGGCTACCTCTGTGTCAACCTGTGCTTTCTCTGCCTTGTTGGCCTTCAGCTGCCGAACATAGTTGCCCTGAGGCAGGCAGGGGTGTTGATAAGGGCTTGGGCAGTAAAGGCAAGACAGAGCCAGTCTTGCCCCACACTGCTCACCTGCTTGGCCACCTTCTCTGTCAGCTCCTGGATCAGCTGGGGGTCACCTGGTGCCATGAGGGTTGCTGGGGCTGGATGTGTCTGTTTGGCCTGTGGAAGGACAGAAATAGGTCCCAATCTCCAGGGCTACAGCTCTGTACCATACCCTGTCCTGCTGGAGAGGGGCAGGTTGCTGCAGCACCCTGAGGCAGCACTATGAAGTTACCTGGGGCTCTACAGCAAGATCTTCAGTCTGGGAAAGGAGAGACAGCAAGTGAGGAGGGACAGAAAGCAGAAGCGGAGAGGCTAGGAGGTGCTCCAGATAGAGGAGCTGTGGGGACAGTGCAGCCCCTACTTACCTGTCCTCCCCCAAAGCGTTTGCGCAGGGCTTCAACCTGGTCATTCTCCAGCTTCTGGAAAAGTGGGCTCACCTGGAGCCAGGAAGAAAAGGGGTCACCCCTGCAGGGCAAATACCCCTGATCCCACCCATGTACTGCCTGGGGGAGGGGCACAGCTTGCCTTCCCCTCCCACCCTCCCCAGCACCTACAGTGCCCACACAATGCCCAGCAGGCAGGGTGCAGGTGAAGTTGTGGCTCAGGATGAAGCAGTCTGGGGGGATGCGGAGCTGCTCCTGGATGGCCAGGCTGACACTAGGCATATAAGGCTGTAACATGACGGCCAGCATGGAAGCCATGTTCACTGCAACACCAGTCACTGTACCAGCACGCTGCCTGTGGGGCACAAAACCATCCATAGCTGGCAGCCACCAGCCCTACCCAACCCCCATCCTCCCCATTCCTCCCTACCTGTCCTTTTCATCACCCTTTATCCGCTTCCAGGGCTCATTCACCTGGATGTACTGATTGCCATGGCGAGAGATGCTAAGGATACATCTCAGGGCATCGCGGATGCTGGGTAGGGGATAGAGAGAGGCTGAGTGCCTGCTGCAGGTCAGGTGTCTGCCCTCCCACTCTCATGATAATTCAGCCCTGTGCCAGTCCTAGGGTTTCAGCTACCCACCGGACTTTCTCCAGCAGTTGGTGGTACTGGCGTAGCTCCAGGGTGACACGGGCCAAAAGCCGCTTGTCATCCAGTGTCAGGACCATGTTGGGGACAGTGCCACCAAAGAACTTGCACACGAACATGCCAGCTCTGGGGACAGAGGTAGAGCAGGCATGAGCACAGCTTGGGGACAGAGACAGCCCCTGCCACTCAATGCCAGGGTGTCCCAGAACCTGTTGATGAAGTTGCCCAGGTTGTTCAGCAGCTCTGAGTTGTTCTTGAGCATGAGGTCACTCCAGGAGAAGGCACTGTCCTGCCCTTCGGGCCGCAGGTACAGCAGGTAGAAGCGCCAGATGTCCGCAGGGATGCCTGTGTCCTTGGCCATGTCCCCAAACACTCCCACACCCCGGCTCTTGGAAAACTTCCCATCCTCATAGTTCAGGTACTCTGAGGCAGGCAGAAGAGACCCCACCATAGAGCCAAGCATGGATCCAGCCCTCTCCCAGGCAGGGAACAGCCCCACAATACAGGGAGACACCGTTAGAGTGTTCATGGGCTCACACTGAGCTCCAAGGGACTTTCGAGTCCAGGAGGGCAAATGCACTTTTGTGCCTGTGCAGAACAGACTGGACCGTTGCCCCTACTGAGGGAAAGTGGGGAAGCATGGAGATCCACAATCCCTGGTGACCCCCCAGTACCTGTAGCAATGAGGTGGTTCACCAGGGTGTAGTTGTCATCAGCACCCAGGAGTGAGGAGGGGAATATGACGCTGTGGAACGGGACATTGTCCTTGGCCATGAAATTGTAGAGCTCAACCTGACAGGTAGTAGTGGGAGGCAAGGGAGGACATCAGTGGGACCCTGGCACCCAGCTCTGTCCCTACCTCTGTCCTGCAGCTGCACCAGGCTCCTACCTGCTGTGGGTTCTTCCACCACCTCTCCCACTGATCAGTGTAGTTGGCTGTAATGGACAAGTAGCCAATGGGAGCATCAAACCACACATAAAAAACCTGAGGGGAGAATGATACATGAGCAGGGCATCCCCAAGGCAGGGCACCTGGGAACAGATGCTGCAACCGAGGGGCCAGGTGGGACCCACCTTGTCGCGGAAGCCATCAAGAGGCACAGGTGTGCCCCACTTCAGGTCACGAGTGATGCAGCGGGGTTTGAGGCCATCCCGAATCCAGGAGCGAGTGATGTAGCGAGCATTGGCTGTCCAGTCCCCTGTGGCGAAGGACTGCTCCAGCCAGGCCTCCAGTCGCTCCTCCAGCTGTGGGGGAACACACAGGGGTGGTCAGTGGTACCAGGGTGTGACCATGCCCTCCCCACTCCCCCAGGGATGAAGCTCACCTTGGGTAGGTCCAGGAAGAGGTGCTGGGTGGTTTTCACCACAGGGATACCCCTGCAGAGCTTGCACTGTGGATTCTGTAAGGAGGAAAAATGTGGTTTAGAGGGAGCCCAGGACAAGGCTAGGGGTCCTAAGCATAGCAAGATGGGTGGGTTTTGGGATGGGGTGGTCCCCAAAGAGATCCTGTCCCACCTTCAGCTCTACAGCATTTATGAGTTTGCCACATTTATCACACTGGTCCCCCCGGGCCTCCTCGTAATTGCAGAAGGGACAGATGCCCTCTACAAAGCGGTCAGCCAGGAACCGCTGGCAGTCTTCACATCGCAGCTGCTCCACAGTGTCTTGCAGTAGGAAACCACGCGCCAGCAGGCGCTGGAAGATATCCTGGGCAATCCTGAGACAGGAGACGAAGAGGAGGGGAACAGCCCCAATAAGCCAGGGAACCCTGGAGAGCCATAGAGCACCCTCAGCCAGGCATGCTGAGGTTCCTCCCAACATTCCCGAGCAGCAGTCCCTCCATATGAGGCCCTGGGGGACATAGCTGCTCACGTGGTCTGGTGTGATGTGGTGGTGCGGCCAAAGTAATCGAAGGAGATGTCAAACCAGCGGTAGATCTCAGCATGGATGGCATTGTACTTGTTGCAGATCTCCTGAGGCGTCAGCCCCTCTTCCATTGCTTTGGTCTCAGTGGCGGTGCCATATTCATCTGTGCCACACACATACAGCGTGTTCCAGTTCCGCAGGCGGCAGTACCTGCAGGAAAGGGCCTGTGACACCCATGTAGGTGTTAGGGGCAGTACAGCCCCTCACAATGATCCCTTGGCCCCAGGCAGCTTTCCCACAGCCAGGTCTCACCTGGCAAAGGTGTCAGCACTGAGCACACAGCCAATGATGTTGCCGAGGTGGGGCACGTTGTTCACGTAGGGCAGAGCGCTAGTAATCAGGACATTCCTCATGCCTTCCACGGGCAGCCTGGTATGGACAGGAACAGTAAGAGCAGGCACTAAGAGGGACCCTACCCGCAAACAATGTGGCATCAGCCTGGGAGCCCTTGCCAGGCCCCTTGCAGGTCTGGGACAGCCAGCCCTAGTGTCCTCTTGGGACTCACACAGGCTTCTGAGGTCGCCAGGGTTTGGGCAGTGCTGCAACACCACGGGCCCAGGCATCCACAGCAGCTGTGATTTCCTCCTCTGTCAGGGCATGCTCAGAACCATCTTCCTCCTGTGGGGAAGACTGGTCCCAGTGAGGGTCTGCATGCCTGTCACCACCAGCCCCACGGTGGCCCATCCCTGGGCCAGGGCTGCACCTCAGGCTCATTGCTGGTGGCTTTCTCCGTGGCCAGGCAGGGTGGAGGATGCTTCTGCAGGTAAGACTTGAACTCCAGCAGTGCTTTGGGCATCAAAACCGAGTCAGCAGCTTTCCTGCAGGCCTCCGAAAGTGTCATGCTCTGGAACCAGGTCCTTAGCGCTTGCAGCTCACCTTGCAGGGCAAGATAGAGTGAGCAGCATGATTCTTACAGCCATAGGAACACAAGGAATGCTCTCCCTTGGCACTCCTATTTCACTCTTACTTGGCAGGCTGGTCTCATCCTGAAGGACAGGGAACAAGGCACCCCACACAACCACATCAGCCACTGACTTGGTATCCTAGACCACAGAAGCAGACAGGCCTTGAAGCAGCCACAACCCAGGCTCAGGGCTCTGCTTCAGGGCAGGCAGCAGTGAGCTCAGCTCTCCAGGAAGAAGGGCCCAGCAGCCTCCCCCAGGGAGCGGGGCACCCCACATCTTGCGGTCCCACTCACCCCCGCAAGGTAGGCAGTGCCTCTCCTGGTCAAGTTCTGCTCTATGTGGTCCAGCAACTGCCCCAGGGCCTCCACTGTCTCCTGCCCCTTCTTGCCGTGCACCAGCTGAGCATACAGGGCAGCTGAGGCAGCCGGCTGGGAGCAGACAGAGACAGAAAGGGTCAGGTAGGCTGGGCCCAGTGGCAGGGGGAGGGGCAGGGATTCCAGGGTCCCCAGTGGCACTGTGAGCTGGGGGACAGGGGCAGTGGGGGGGCAGAAGCACAGGGAGGCAGCATGGTGGGAGGAGGCTGGAGAGGAGGTAGGATGAGGTGGCACAGGGTGGGGTGTCAAGGCACAGATGGATAATGGGGGGCACTGGGAAGGATAAGGGGGGATACCAGGGAGGGCCTGGGGTGTGCACCCCACATTGCCCCCCCACTGCAGGTGAGCCATGGCTGGACCCTTGCCCACCCAAGGATCCCCACAGTTTAGGATCTTTAGGGAAGCTGCCACACCCCCGGGGCCCCCACCTGCAGCTCAGTGGCCTCCCACTCCAGCCACTGGTTGGTGAGGTCGGTGGGCTCCTCCCCGCGCGCGAGGAAGAAGAACCTGGGGGGTTCGAAGGAGGTTGAGCTGGGAGCCGCGCGGCCGCGCCCCCACCCCCCAGTACTCACTGGCAGATGGCGTTGGGGGAGAAGAGGACGGTGCCGCTGTCCAGCTCCAGGGCGGGCACCCACGGGGGGCTCAGCGAGGCGAGGGGCCGCTCTGCAGGAGGAAGCGGCCCTGTCAGGCCCGGCGGTCCCCGCCGAGGGCTGCGGATCACCGAGGCCGGTGCTAGGGGGGCCCTGCTGGGGAGGGAAGCAGCCACCGCCGGGGCAGCCATCTCACCTAATGGGTCACCCCAGACGAGCCGCACCGGGGCAGCGGCGGCCCCGGCAGCCGCCAGCACCTTCAGCGCGGCGGGGCCGCCCGGCGCCACTCGCAGCCGCATCGCCGCCCGCTGATGCAACGGGCCCGCGCGAGGCACGCCGGGAGCCGCGCACTACAGCCCCCACAATACTCCGCGCAGCGGCGGCCGGCGCCGCCCCAACTCTCGCGAGAGCACCGGCCGCGCGGTCGCCATGGCGACACGGGAGCCGGCCCGCCGGGGTTGCCATGGCCACCGGTCGGGGCCGCCACCGCCCGCAGCATCCGCCGCTCCCGCCGCGGAGGGGGGCCGTGGTGTCACGGGACAGCGCTGTGGCGGCGTGGCGCGGTGCCGAAGCTGCCCGGCAGCACGGCGCTCCACGTCACACGATTCCCCCGCGACCCTCCTATGTATAACAAGGGCAAGTGTAGAGTCTTGCATCTGGGCAGGAACAAGCCCAGGTTCCAGTATAAGTTGGGGAACGACCTGTTGGAGAGCAGTGTAGGGGAAAGGGACCTGGGGGTCCTGGGGACAGCAGGGTGACCATGAGCTGGCACTGGGCCCTTGTGGCCAGGAAGGCCAATGGTACCTGGGCGGGATTAGAAGGAGACTGGTTAGTAAGTCGAGAGAGGTTCTCCTGCCCCTGTGCTCTGCCCTGGTGAGGCCGCATCTGGAATATTGTGTCCAGTTCTGGGCCCCTCAGTTCCAGAAGGACAGGGAACTGCTGGAGAGAGCCCAGCGCAGCCACGAAGATGCTGAAGGGAATGGAGCATCTCCCGTGTGAGGAAAGGCTGAGGGAGCTGGGGCTCTTGGGCTTGGAGAAGAAGAGACTGAGAGGTGACCTCATTAATGTTTATAAATATGTAAAGGGTGAGTGTCAGGAGGATGGAGCCAGGCTCTTCTCGGTGACAACCAATGATAAGACAAGGGGCAGTGGGTACAAACTGGAACACAGGAGGTTCCACCTAAATATGAGAAGAAACTCCTTCATGGTGAGGGTGCCAGAGCCTGGCCCAGGCTGCCCAGGGAGGTTGTGGAGTCTCCTTCTCTGCAGACATTCAAAACCCGCCTGGACGCCTTCCTGTGTAACCTCATCTGGGTGTTCCTGCTCCGGAGTGGGGATTGGACTGGACGATCTTTTGAGGTCCCTTCCACGCCCTGACATTCTGTGATTCTGTGATCCTGTGTCGTGCCTCTCCTCCAGGGCGTGGACCCAGGGGTGGACAGAGGCGCCCCCCGCCCCTGCCCGCACCGCCTCCCGGGGCCGAGGGCAGGGACTCGAGCGCCCTGTGCCCTGGTCCTGGAACACTCCCAACTCGTCCCGCCAGCAGGCCCCCACCCCGCCGCGGGACCCGGGCGTCCTAGTGCCCGCTCCCGCTTTCCAGCCGGGACACTGCTGATTCCCGTCCCAGGAGCCGGGAGGACACCCCGCTCCCCGTCCCTTCCCGCCGCGGGGCGTGGACCCAGGCGTCCCGTCTCGTCCTGTCACATGGCCTGGGGAGGGCCATGAGCACATCCCTGCTGCCCCCGCTACGGGCGGACCTGACCCGCCACTCCGGCAGCACCAGGTGGGTGGGGGACACCGGGGGGTCGCGCCGGGAGTTCGCGGGCCTAAACGGAGGATCCGTGCAGGGACAACCAGACGAGCGGCCCCTCCCAGTCCCGCCGGCCCGTTCGCCGGCCCGTTCGCCGGCCCGCCCTCCCGGTGCCCCAGGAACCGGTGATGCAGAAAGAGCGAAGTGGAGCAGAGTCGGGTGTCAGGAACGGGGTGGGACAGAACCGGCCTGCGGTCCTCCCCTGAAGCAAAGCTGATTTGCCCCGCCGGGGCAGTGCAATTACCCCAGTTGCCCTGCCTTCTCCCCCACCCTGACCCCACTGTGTGGGCAGAGCTGAAAGGTCCTTAGGTTCAAGCAGGGCCGTAGGCTCTGATCCCCACACCCCATGGGTGCTCAGCTGGCTGCATGCAAGCAGGACACCAGGGTTCTCCACCTACACCCCATGGCAGCCCCCGTCATCACCTGGCCTTGCATCAGATCCTGCCCACTGGCCCCATAGTGGTACTTCCAGAGATGGTGAGTACATCTCCAGCTGGGGGGCCAGGCTTGGGGGCTGTAGAGCCATGGAGCTGGGGAGTCTGCAGGTCTGGGAGCCTAAGGCTGTAGGGCAGGGGACCAGGGAATGTGGGATGGGATGCTGGGGGAACCCTGGGACAGGAGCCAAGAGACTGGGAGCCACAGGCCTGTAGGGCTGTGGGATTGGGACCACGGGCTGGGAAGGATGCAGTGCCATGGGATGAGGACCAGAGGCCATGGGGCCATGGACCGGGGGCCCCCAGCACCACCCCCAGCCCCATGCCGTGCAGCAGAAGGAAACCGCAGCCTTGCTGCTTCCTGCTGCAGCAGCTGCTAGGTTTCCTGCACGTCCCTGAGCCCTGGCTGCCCCAGCACTCCCAGTCCCTCTGGTCCTTCTGGTCTCCTCAGCCTCCCATACCCCAGGGCCAGGCATCGGCTCCCCTGGCACCAGGAACTGAGGCAGCACGTGGTCCCTCCACTGCTTGTGGACAGTTTTGCTGTGGGGCGTTGCCATGGGTTGGAGGGCATTGCTATGTCCATGGGGCACATTCTGTCTGTGGGTCACAGCCTGGCCATGGGGCATTGCCATGGCTAAGGGCCACAGCCTGGCCATGGGGCACAACTTTGTCTGTTGAGTCCTGGCCCTGCAGTCAGAGTCCCTGCTGCCACCCATGGCGCCACTCAGCCCGATTCCACCACAGCCATACCAGCCATGGGGCACATCTGCTCTGACCCCCAGTTCTGTGTCCTGCAGATGGCAGGGACCAGGCTGCAGTGTGCCCAGGCACCCTGAGCAGGATGAGGATGCTGGCAGGACGGTGGCGCCTGGAGGGGTGGCAGTGGCGGCGTGCCGAGCCGGCCGTGGTGCTCCGTGCTCTGTACAACTATGCATACCGTGCTGAGGATGGGCGGCATGTGGCCATGGCTGCTGGTGAGCAGTTCCTGCTGCTCCACAAAGCCAACGAGGACTGGTGGCAGGTGAGACGGGCTGGCGAGCCCCCCTGGGCTCGACCCTTCTTTGTCCCTGCTACCTATGTGGCTGAGCTGGACTCTGGTGACATTGGGAGATGGAGTACGCAGCCCCCCAGCCAGCCAGCAGGCACAGGTGAGTGGGGCAGGGGGGCAGGGCTGGTGCTGTGAGGCAGGGAGACACAGGACGGCAGAACATTGGGAGAAAGGAGCCATGGGGAACTGAGGCGATGGCAAGGGGGCATTAGGGGCATAGGATGCAGGAACGTTGGGAGTACAAGGGCTGGAGGCACACCACTGGAAGTCCTGGGATGTGAGTCTGGATGCACAAGGCTGGAGGAAGAATGAGGCTGCAGGGCTTGGGGCACTAAGGGCACAGGATAAGGGGTCACCTAGAGTACAGGGCTGGAGGACCCATTGACAGCACAGGGCTTGGAGACACCTGTGAGGGATGATGTGGGCCAAAGGGCTGGGAGTGCAGAAGGTAGAAAGGGCGCAAGGCTGCAGGCACTGGAAAACACCAGAGATGGGGGCTGGGGGTGCTGGAGGCAGGGGGACACTGGGAAAAACAGGGTTGGGGGCCAGGGGTGAAGGTCACTGCCCCCCACCTGCAACCTGGAGCATCATTTTGGGTTCGTGGCTACTGTCCTCTCATCCAGGCCTGCGACAGCATTACTGCTCACTTGAGGACCTGTGTGACCCACCCCTGCCTCCCACCCAGGAGGCCAGGCTGACCCCCACCAGCCTCACAGGCCGCTGCATCAGCACCAGCCAGCTGGCAGAAGGGGCCGTGCCCGCCCACCCCTCAGCCCTGCCACGGTGCCAGTCCCTGCAAGAGCCGCTGGCCAAGGGCACCGGAGTGAGTGGGGCCAGGTGGCCCCCAGAGGACACCCTGTGCCCCCAGCCCTGTTCGCCTCTGAGGCCTTGCAGCCTTGCCAGTGCTCCCTATCCGTGCACACCTCCAGCATTAGCACCCTCCTTCCCTCATCCCACAACCTGCATCTCCAACCTGCATCCTCTCCCTGCACCCCTCCACGCCTTGTACCCTCAACCTCACCCACCTGCACCCCCAACCCTGCTCCGCACCCCCAACCTCACCCCCTGCATCACCTACCTGTACCCCTCTACGCCCCCAGCCTCACCCCCCTGCATTGCCCACCTGCACTCCCCTAACCCTACCCCTCTTGCATCACCCACTTGCACCCTGTGCAACTCTCAGCTTACTTTCTCTGCATTGCCCACCTTCATCCCCTGCAGCCTCCAACTTCTCACCCCTGCTCCACTCCCTACACACCCCCACCCCCTGCACCCCAGCACCCTCCAACCCCGCCTTCGCTGCCGCCGCTTCCTCGTCACCGTGGGGCAGCAGAGGAAGTGCGGGAGGGCGGTGGGACCGTGCAGCCCGCAGTGGAGTCGGGGAGTGCCGAGAGGGGCCGGTGCTGCGCGGCCGCGGGCAGCGCTGGGGAGCGAGGTGCCGGGCCCGGGCCGGGGGAGCACTGAGGGGGGCGCGGATGCCGGACGGGCGGGTGGGGGCGGCAAACGGCTACGGGGAAGCGATTGCAAAACCCTGATCCGGGCTGGACAGGGCGCCGGGGAAATGCGGGGGCTCGAGAGCAGGGCAAGGTGGCACAGCGGGGGGCTGGGGGCGGGCAGGGAATGAAACTGGGAGCAGGGCATGGGAGGCACAGCGTGGGGCTGGGGATACGCTCTGGACACTGGCCATATGCCCCCACCCGCCCAGTTTAGGATCTGTTTTCCCAGGTGCCCCCACAGGGAGCCACCATGATCTACTGCAACCTTGAAGAGCTGCAGAGAGTGGGGGGCCAGGCTGAGCCCCCCGTGCCAGCCAGCCCCCCCATCCAGGTTTTGGGGGCCTGGGAGCGTCACCTGGACCCCAGCAGTGGTCGCTGCTTCTTCTACAACCGTCAGACGGGCACGACCTCCTGGAAACCCCCCAGACAGCACCGGGAGGCGGTGGGCATGGAGGGCAGAAGGGGAAAGTACTGGGGCCCTGACAGCTGGGTTTACACACTCCCATTCCTCCTTGCCTTCTCCATGCCCTCACTCTTCCCCATCAGCATCTACCCCGCTGAGCCATACTCCTCATGTATCCCAACTGATGCCTGTGCATCATGCCCCTATGTCCCCCAATGTCCACTCTATCTTCCTCATGCCTTCCCCTTTTTGCCCCCGTGACTCCTTGATTCTTCCAAATTGTGTCCCCAATACCTTCCCACCACCTCTGTGTGCCCCAGCACTGCTCCCTCTGATTCCCCCAGTGCCCTCCAGGTCCTGGGGGACACTGTCCTGCCCTTGTCCCTGGCACAGCCCTGAGGGGCTGCTGGCAATTTGTCCTGGGGGGACTCTGGCCATGCCGTTCACTGAGGCTGATCCATGTCCCTTATGTCCCCTGCAGAACCTGACCTCCCCTGCCGAGCCCCCCAGGACCACGGAACACTGGAGCTGCAGGGATTCCAGGGTCCCCAGTGGCACTGTGAGCTGGGGGACAGGAGCAGTGCCGGGGGCAGAGGCACAGGGAGGCAGCATGGTGGGAGGGGGCTGGAGACGAGGTAGGATGGGGTGGCACGGGGCGGGGTGTCAAGGCATAGATGGATAATGGGGGCACTGGGAAGGATATGGAGGGAGACCAGGGAGGGCCTGGGGTGTGCACCCCACGTTGCCCCCCCCCACTTCAGGTGAGCCATGGCTGGACCCTTGCCCACCCAAGGCTGGAGGACCAGGCAGCTGCCCCGCAGCCCTCCCTGGCCTCAGCTGAGCCACCACACTGTGCTCCTGCCCTGCCCACTGTGAGTTACCCTGGGGCCAGAGGGTGCTGGGGGAGCCAGGGGCAGCACTGACTCTGTCCTTGCAGGAGGTGCAGAGGGCCGGGCAGCTCAACAAGACCAAGATTGCTGAGGGAGGAAGGAAGCTCAGGTGGGAGCTGGAGTGGGGAGGGTGCTGTGCTGGGCTGGGGTCCCAAGAGGGGTCCTGGTGCAGGGGAATGTGCCAAGCTGGTGTCCTGGTCAGGGCTGTGCCTGGCTTGGAGAGGTCCATATTGAAGTACGGGCTCTCTGCTAGTGTGGGGGTCCATGCCAGGTTGGGGCTGGGGTCTGCACTCGAGCAGAGGATTTCTGCCAAGCTAGGGGGGCCATGACAGCCTGTGGGGGGTGGGGGAGTTTATACCTGGAGGGCTGTACCAGCTGGGGTTTGGCATTCCAGCCTGGAGGGGCTGTGCCAGCCTGACCCACAGCTCTTCACAGCTGAGAAGCTCCAGACAAACCATGTCTCTGGCACACAAAGGTGCTTTAGGCTCTGCCAGGCTGGGGGTGAGGGGATGTGCCCAAAAAGTGCCTGGGGCCTGTGTGGGGCTCTGCTGGAGTCAGTGGCACCGAAGCCTGCCCCCAACCCTGGCTAGGCAGAGGTTGGGGGCGCCCCTCATCTTCTGCCCTCAGGAAGAGCTGGGGGGTCTCCTGGGTGGTGCTGGCCGGGAACAGCCTCATCTTCTACAAGGAGCCCAAGGGGCCGGCACCCACTGCCTGGGTGAGTGGGGGGCACAGGGGTGGGCTGGGACGGTGAGGGAGTGCTGGAGTATTGGGAAATATGGTGAGCACAGTGGGGACAGTGAGGGGAGAGGGCTGTGGGGGAATATGGTGTGCTGTGGAGACACAAGGCGGACAGGACACCCATGATGCCTGGTGCACCCCCAGTGCCCTACCAGCAGCCGCCCCGAGAGCAGCGTGGACTTGAGGGGGGCTACCCTGGATTGGGCCCGTGACCTCTCCAGCAAGAAGAATGTTATCCATGTGAGTGGGGTTGGGACTCCAGGCTGGGAATGTGGGGATGCCTAAAGTGCACAGCTCAGGGGACATGGGGCTCTCCATAACAGTCTGGGCATCACAGGGGTCCCTCTAAATACAGCCCATAGAGAAGAGGACCCCACAGCCCAGGACATACAGGAACTGCCAAACTAGGACAAAAGGGTGCCACTTGTGTACTCCCCTAGGGGAGGGGGCTGTAGGGACCCCCCTTGGGTTAGGGGCACCCACAGAAGCCTTCCTTTGCGGGGGGCGAGCAGGGCACCTCTGGAGTGCCTGGGTCTCCCTGGCTGCTGTAGGGGTTCCTGGGGGTTCATGCCCCCTCCCCCATCCTGCTACCTCTCCTGCCAGCTCCGCACTGTGACGGGTAATGAGTTTCTGCTGCAGTCAGACCAGGAGGCCACCATCCAGGAGTGGGCCCTGGCCATTGTGGGGGTCATCCACCGGCTGGTGAGTGGGGGGGCAGGTGGGGCTGGAGTGGGGGCAGGTGTTGCCCCATGGCTGCCCCCAGCCCCACCAGCACACCCAACTGGTCCTGTCCGCTCTCTCCCCACCTCCAGGACCTGGAGAACCCTGTGGATGCACCTGTGTGTTGTCTGCACCGCAGAGATGTTTGGAACCTGCTGGAGCTCAGTGGGGATGAGGATGAGGCACCATGGGTCACTGAGGGTGCCCGGGCTCCAGGTGGGGTTGGGGGACCAAGTGGGGAGAGCAGGCCTCAGGGCTGGTGTGGCTGTGACCGTATCCTGGGACCACTGTTCCCCCAGGTGTCCCCCACAATCCCAACGCTTCAGAGAAGCAGCGGGTAAAGAGCAAGCTGAGGCGCTTCATCATCAAGCGGCCCCCACTCCAGAGCCTGCAGGAGAAGGGGCTTATTCGAGGTGGGGCTCCCCAGCTACAGGACCTCCCCCCAAATCCTGCCATGCCCTTGGAATCGTCCCAAACCCACCCACATCTTCCCTCTGCCCCCAAAGTGGGAGAGGAAAAGGATGCCCGAGTACATCATTGAACCTTAGTTGCCTGTCGCCAGTGGGTCACGGTGTCCCCCCAACCCAGCATTCCTGTCTTGAGTCCCTGTGTATCCATTGGTCCCAGTGTCCCTCCTGGTCCCTGTTTCCCTCCTGATCCCAGTGTCTGTCCTCCCCCCTCCTTCCCCAGTCCCAGAACGCCCTCTCAGTCCTTGTGTACCCCCTGGTCCCAGTGTTTCCTCCAGTCCAGCATCCCTTCCTGGTCCCAGTGTCTTCTCCCAGTCCTAGTGTCCCTGCGTTCACCACCAGCCTCACAGTCCCCAGCATTCTCTCCTGGTCCCTGTACCCCACGCCCCAGTCTCATTTGTCTCCCACTAAGTCCCAGTGCTCCCCCATCCCAGTTTGACCCAGCGCTGCCCTCTCCCAGACCAGGTGTTCGGGTGCCGCCTGGATGCCCTGTGCCAGCGGGAGAGCACCACCGTGCCCCGCTTCGTTCGGCTCTGCGTGGAGGCTGTTGAGCAGAGAGGTGGGCTTCTCCTAGCCAGTATGCCCCACTTAGCTGGCATGGACTTCCCCCATCATGTTTCACTCTCCTCACTGTCCCCAGGCCTTGACGTTGATGGGATCTACCGGGTCAATGGGAACCTATCTGTGATCCAGAAGCTACGTTTTGCTGTGGACCGGGGTGAGGAGACTGGAGAGGGGCACGGAATGGGGGTGGTGGGGAGGGGACATGGGAACTACGTTGGAGCACATACCCAGGGATGGGGGAAGGTGGCTTCTTCCCCCATGAACTCTCTTTCATCCTCACAGAGCGAGCTGTGACCTCGGATGGGCGCTATGTCTTCCCCGAGCAGCTGTGCCAAGGTCAGCTGGGGTGACTGGGCAGGGGATGGCCCTGGCGGTGCTGGGGCCTTGCAGGACCCAAGGGCAAACTGACCTCTCCCATTCTTTCCCAGAGGAGCGGGTCAGCCTGGCGGACCCTGAGTGGAGTGATGTCCATGTGGTGGCTGGTGCCCTCAAGCTTTTCTTCCGGGAGCTGCCTGAGCCCCTAGTGCCTTACAGGCTCTTTGACCCCTTCATTGAAGCTATCAGTAAGTGCCTCCCTGCAGTGCTCTCTGTAGTTGTCCCCAGGCTATGTGTGCTGGGGCAGGGCACCGTGTCTGACCCCTGTGTCGCCCCGCTAGAGCTACCAGACCGCCAGGAGCAGATAAAGCAGGTGGCTGAGCTGGTGCAGAGCCTGCCGCCTGCCAACTATGCCACCCTGCGCTACCTCCTGGCTCACCTCTGCCGGTAAGGGGAGGGCTGCTCCTGGGGTGGGGGCAGGTGTGGGGTGGGCTTAGAGCTGCCCCAAAGGTGGATGGGCTGTGGGGTAGAATGGGGTAGCTGGGGTGGGTATCTGGTTGCCCTGGTACACGAGGGGAGGGGCAGGGAGGACTAGGGCCTGCCGGAGTGATGGAACCCTGACACGTGGACCCCCTGGGGTGATGGATGGAGAACCAGAGCTGGATGTGGTGCATGGGACCACCCCCCAACCCTGTTCATCCCCAGGGTGATGGAACGGGCAGATGTTAACCGCATGACATGCCAGAACATCGGCATTGTGTTCGGGCCGACACTGTTGCGGCCAGAGCGGGAGCCGGGGAGCCTGGCAGCAGACATGACCCAGCAGAACCAGGCCGTGGAGCTGCTGCTGGCACACTTTGACTGCATCTTCCCCACACTCCCCTGAGACTGGCCCCCCTGACAGTCAGGAATGGGTACTCTGGCTGCCAGTGCCCCTTCCTACCTCACCAGTCCTTGCTGTGCCATGTACCTTCGACTCTGCAGTAAACAGGCACCTTCCCTGGGACCGCAAGCAACACCTGCTCTGACCAGGGTTGGGGGGGTCTGCGGCACCAAAAGGCACCCACCTCCCACTGCCTCCTTAGAGAGCATCATCATCCAGGCATATGGTAGCCCCCAAATGCCCTTCCTCCTGCCCCTGTCATGCCCCATACCTCTCTCCGAAACCTTTACAGTGCTGATTTATCTTTTATTAAATACATATCCATTGCTGTCAGACTTTACCCCCAGGAAAGGCCCCCGGCTCTGCTGGCACAGCCAGTGCCAGGGCAGGATCTGGCCATACCAGGGCTGGGGCTCTCTCTGTTGGGTTCCCACACCCTGCTGCAGCCAGCAGACCTCAGGGTGGTGGGTACCACCAAGACTCCTGCCTGCAGGATGCAACGGTCAGTGGATATGGGAGCTGTCACAGCGCCCTGTCAGGGTCACCATCCCTCTGGGTCTCCCAGTGGGCCCCAGCCCTTCCCAGCACCCTCTCTGTGCCCCCCAGTTCCCATCCCAGTGTGCTCCCAGGACCTAGTGCCACCACTTGCTGCTTCTGCATCCTCCCAGTGCCCACCTAGCTTTCCAGTGCCCCCGGACTCCTGCTCACCAGTTGCACCAACCACTCCCAGTTCCCAGGCAGCAGTGTCCACTGAATCTGTTCTTGGCCCAAGGCGGGCAGGAGATGGAGGGCAGGCAGAGGCCCAAGAGCTCTGGGAAAGGAGGGGCAGAAGTGGGGACACAGGAGACTTGGGAGGCACAGGGCCCTAGGCGTCACAGCTGGATCCTGGGGGCTCCCAGGGAGGCACCAGCGCTGCTTTGAGCAGCAACCGATCCAGAAGCTCGTCAGGATCTGGGAGGGACACACTGATGCCAAGGGGGTCCACTGGCCTGGCTCCGAGTGGTGGCTGGTGCTTGTGCCGTGCAGCCTAAGGCACCCCCAGGCATCTGGGTGCCAGGGTCCCATTCTGGGCTGGGTGGGGGTCCCAGAGGGTGGAGAGTGTCCCAGGAGACAGGTGGGTATTGTAGGAGCTACAGCAGGACAAGCATTTCTGGCAGCCAGCGCAACAGTAGGACTGCTTGCTTGGGGAAGAGGCACCAGGCGGGGGGGCTGGGGAGTGCCCAGGGGCAGCAAAGGGTGTTGGGGATGGGCTTTTTAGAGAATGAGGGCCCCATGTTACAAGGCTTAGACAGGCTCAGAGTGATGGGAGGATACAGAGGTAATGGATGCATGATGTTGGGGGGGGGGTGATGTGGGTTTACCACTGTGGATGTGCAGATGGTGCCAGGACATGAAGGCCAGCCACAGAGGAAGCATTGCCCTGTCCTCCCCTCCCCTGCTCCCTACCTGCAATGAGACAGCAGCTCAGGGTCCCTTCCATCCCCCACACAGCTCCCCTAGCCCTGAACTTCCCAGAACACCTGGCTGGGCAGGGCCCTCCCTGGCACCCCTTCCTCATAGACCTGGGGTGGAGAGCAGGCCTCTGCCCAAGGCAGTTTGGGCTGCTAGGAGGCCCATGACCTTGCTTGGCCCATTCTGGACAAGATGTCCAGCACACGGCTGGGTAAACACACAATGCAGTGGGTGAGCAATTGGCTGATAGGCCGGGCTCCAAGGGTTCTAGTTAAATGGGGTCATGTCTGGCTGGCGACCAGTCACCAGTGGGTTCCACAGGGATCCATCTTAGGGCCAGGACTCTTCAATGTCTTTATTAATGAGTTGGACTCTGGACTTGGGGGAATAATAAGTATGTTCGCCGATGACACAAAATTGGGAGGAGCTGTTGACACTCTGGAGGGCAGAGAGGCCCTGCAGAGGGATCTGGACAAATTGGAGAACTGGGCAATCACCAAGCACATGAAAGCACATGAAAGCACAAGGGCAAGTGCCGGATTTTGCACCTGGGACGTGGCAACCCTGGCTGTACATACAGAGTAGGGGATGAGACTCTGGAAAGCAGCTTTGTGGAGAGGGATCTGGGGGTTCTAGTTGATGGGAAGTTGAACATGAGTCAACCGTGTCCTGGGTGCATCCGGCACAGCATTGCGAGCCGGGCAGGGAGGGGATTGTCCCGCTCTGCTCTGCACTGGTGCGGCCTCACGTGAGGCACTGGGGGCAGTTCTGGGTGCCAGAGGACAAAAAGGATCTGAAGCTACTGGAGAGTGCCCAGAGGAGGCCACAAAGTTGGTGAAGGGTTTGGAGGGGAAGCCGTATGAGGAGCGATTAAATCAGTGGGTTTGTTCAGCTTGGAGGAGACTGAGGCCTCATGGCGGCTACAGCTTCCTCACAAGGGGAGGAGGGGAGGCAGGCGCTGAGCTCTTCTCTCTGGCCACCAACGGTAGAACCCGAGAGAATGCAGGAACATGTGCCAGGGGAAGTTCAGCTTGGACATTAGGAAAAGGTTCTTCACCCAGAGGGTGGTGCAGCACTGGAACAGGCTCCCCAGGGAGGTGTAACGGCCCCAAGCCTGACAGGATTCAAGAAGCGACTGCACAGCGCCCTCAGACACATGGTGTGAACTGTGGCATTGTCCTCTGCACAGACAGGAGTTGGACTCGATGATCCAACTCCGGACATTCTATGATTCTCTGTGGTGTTGTCAGGAGCCAGAGCTGGAGGAGGAAAAAGAACCAGGTGGTCAGAGGTGGTGATGGTGGAGATGAACAGAGAGCCTGAATCCCCAGCACCTAAATCTGTGGGCATCTCTGGATACCTCCTACCCCCGCTGCCTCACCCTCCTCCCAGGGAGGAGTACCCCTGGATCCTCCCAGGCAACAGGGTGCACAGGTAGAGCTCAGCTCCTATATACAGCCCTTGCCTGCCTCAGACTCCCCATCTGCAGGTGAGAAAACACCCAAGAGCAGTGCCTCCCACCACCAGGGAACCCCACCCTGCAGGGGTCACACCTTGGGTCAGGCAGGTGCAGCGGTGCCCCCTCAGGCCCACAGCCAAAGGGAACCCCAGGGACTTGGACCTTGGATGGGGGGATAGCCTGGGACACTGAAGCATGTGAAAGAGGTTGGGAGCCCTCACTGCACTCACAAGATGCTGTCTGCCTCCAGGGACGCTCAAGGACATGTGCAAATGTGCCCTAGTACTCTGCTCACACACGTCTGCTGTGCGTGCCTGTACACACGCCTGCTCCCCAGTGTAAGCACAGACCCAGGTGTGCCCACACGTGTGTACTCCCATGCTGCTTGGTGCAGGCACATGTGTGTACTAGTGCCCCCCAACTCCCACTGCCTTGTCTGCACGTGCCCTCTCACACACACACCCATGCACACATGCACTCTTGCGTGCATGCTCTTGGACACACACCCTTGTGCAAGTGCCTGCTCTCCCCAAGTACAAGTTCCCTCCCGGGAGACCGGCTGCTCTGCACCACACATCCGCTGAGATGGGGGAGAAAATAGGAAGTGTAAAATTGCAGAGACTCATGGGTTGAGATAAAGACACTTTAATAAGAAGTAAACAAAAAAGAGGGAGGGGCGAGGAGAGGAGAAGAGAGGAGAGGAGAGGAGAAGAGGGGAGGGGAGGGGAGGAGAGGAGACGGAGAGGGAGAGGAGAGAAGAGGAGAGGGAGAGGAGAGGGAGAGGAGAGGGAGAGGAGAGGGCGAGGAGAGGAGGATCAACTGTGGGACCCTGCCAACGTGACCCCTGATGTCATGCCTCAGTCCCCCTGGCCTGATACCTAGAACAACCCCAGGACCCCCCTGGTTGGATGCTGCCAGCATGACCCCCGGGGTCGTTCTGGTACTCCACCTCCATGATTCGAGGCAATCCCAGGACGCTCCCGGAACCCTGCTGGCGTGACCCCAAGTCTTACCTCAACCCTACTTCCGTGATGCTGGGGTCAACCCTGGGACCTCCCTCCAGGACCCCGCCTATATGAACCCGGGGTCATGCTGGGACCCAACCAGCGTGATGCCAAGGTCAACTCTGGGACACCCCTGGGGCTCTGCAGGCAAGACCTGGGGGTCATGCCTCGAACGCCCCAGTGTGATTTTGGGGTCTACCCTGGACACCTGTGGGGCCCTGCTGGAATGATCCCAGGATCATTCTTTTACGCCCCTGGCGTGATGCCAGGCTCTACCTTGGGACACTGCCCTGACCCTGGGGGACCTCGCCAGCAAGATGCTGTGGTTAACCCCAGGATCCCCCTGGGACCCTGCCGGCATGACCTTGGGGTTATGCTGGGACCCCCCTGGTGTGATGCCAGGGTCAACTGCAGGAACCACCTGGGATCCTGCCAGCATGACCCTTGGGTCATGCCTCGACCCCCCCAACTTGATGCTGGGGTCAACCCCCCAGCATTGACCCCAGCATCACTATGGAGGGGTCCAGGCATGACCTGGGGTCATGCTGCCGGGGTCCCATGGGGTTGCCAGATTTGATCCCGATGTCACGCTGGGGGAGTCAAAGTATGACTCCAAGGTCATGACACCAGGGTCTTGGTAGGGTCCCCAACGGCATGACTGTGAAGACACACCTCAACCCCCGGTGTGGTACCAAGGTCAACGCTGGGACCCCCCCAGGACCTGCCAGTATGATCCCGAGGTCATGCCTCGACTCCTCCAGCAAGATCTTGCAGTCAGCACTGGAACCCCTGCGGTAGCTCACTGGCATGATTCTGGGGTCATGCCTTGACCCCTCCAGCATGCTGTTGTGGTCAGTCCCAGAACGACCCTAGCACCACACTGGCATGACCCCTAGCCATGCTTCGACCCTCCCTGTGTGATGCCGGGTTCAAGCCCTGAACGCTCCGGGGATCCCATAGCCATGACCCCGGGGTCATGCTCAGACCACCCTGGCATGATGCTGGGGTTAACCCTGGGACCCCCTTGGGACCCCGCTGGTATGATTCTGGAACTTCGGCTACTTCCTGCCAACAAGGAAGGGCTTCCATCCTCAGCACCTCTTCTTCCTTATTTCTCCTTTAGACCACACTCTGTTCATTCTTCTTTCCCTTACGATTGCCTGGAATGTGCCTGTACTCCCCTCCCTTCCAACCCCTCTCATCAGCACTTCTGGGATACGGTTGGAAGGAGCTCTGCACACACGCAGTACGTTTTGGCCCCCACACACAGAGTCCTCCTATGCCTCCCATCAGAGAGCATACTGCACCAGCGTAGAGCAGTTTCAGTACTCACACGTGTGTGACCAGCATAGCTGGAGTGGGGAAAGGATGAGGATGCTGCGAATCTCTTGTCCGTGCAGTCTCTCCTTGGAGTAAGGAGGGCTAGGGAAGACAGCCATAGAAAGGATCTTAGCCTTCTTTATTTCCTGTGCTTCTTGTTCTCAGGATAGGAGTTGCTATGACGAGGGATTGGTTTATTCTCTGTGTGTGCATGTGTGCACTAGACAGGTTTGTGTGACCATGGGATTTTGTGGCTCTGTCTATATGTGTAGCAAATAGTATGTGTATAATGGTGTGTGATCACAACTGTGCATCTGTGTTCAAGAAGTGTGTTCAGCTTGATTTGTGATTTCAAGTATGAAATGAATGTGTACGAAACCTTATAAATGTACAGGAATATGTATAGTATGTACAGGAGTGTGCGCCATGATGTGTAACCAACAGTGTGCATGTGCAATGACGTGAGTACATAGACATCCACACATGAGTTTTTGAGTGTGTACATCTTTCCTTTTTCTCCTCATACCCAAACATGGTTTCCCAGCTACTTCTTTTCCTCTCGCAGACGTGCTGCAGGAAGCGTTTTGCAACAGGTTCAGAGCGTTGGATTGAGATTCCTTTATCTGGAGACCAGGAATCCTGGATTTTTCAGGGAAATGGGTAGTGGAGATGTTGTTGCTGAAGTGAGAGTCCATTCCCAGTGTGCAATGAACCAGTCTTAGAAACAGAGATGAGATATTCTTCGTTTCAGAGTTGCATGAGTCTAGATGCTAGAAAGCCAAGCATGCCAGCAACAAAAGTCACAGTCATTATATACCAAATCTTATGGCTACGTTGACACCCTCAGGGCAGTCATAAAGAGCCAACTAGTCACACATTTGCTTATTGGTTACACAATAATTTTAGTACTATGCATGTTCACTGGGGAGGGGTCTCATGTCTCATGCTGGGTTGGCATCTTCAGTCGTGTGGGTGTGCTTTTTAGTATTATAATGAGCAAAGTTCATCTAAAGGACACCATCTTACAATGTCGAGATATATGTTAAACAACTCATCGCTCAGGCTTCAAGATGTCTAAGGTGGAAAGAGCAGACTGACCTGAAACTGGTCAATTGCTGACAGGATTCACATACCTTTAGGTTAGCAGTTGCCCACAGGATTCATTCTTCAAGTGGTAATGACTACAGAAGGATAGGAGAAGAGAATCATTGTCAATGCTTTACCAGGTTCAGGGTGGAGAAGAACCTGCCTAGCTCTGGATGGCCACATATAATGCTCAGGGAAAAGGATTTCTCATTTCTGGCACTGTCTGGCCCACTTTTGAACACTCTACAGGTGGAGGGAGCTGAGTGCCTAAATGCTGGGGTCCTTTTCCCATCTGTAGGGAGATTTCAGGACTTAGTGAAATAGAAGTGAGGGAATTGGGGAAGGAGCAATGCACTAGAGGGATTAAATACCCATGTGTGAGGAATTAAAAGGTTTGCTTTTGTGATAATTGTGCCCGTCTTACAGATGTGGAGGGTGTTTTGCTGATATCCAAAGAGGTACCCTGGCAAAACAAAGGTATGAACTTAAGAGCAAAGTCTGTACTCTTAAGCAGGCATTCTTTCATTTAACAACACTGAGTATTATCCTCCATAAGTGCTCCAAAGACTGGACGCTCTTGCGCTGCTTATATTCACACAATTATTGCATATTCATTACAATTTGGGGGAATTTTTAACATAAAATACATGTATACTAAGAAATAATTGCATAAAGCTGGGTTAGCCTGAAGTTAGTTATTTCCCGGTCTTTGCTGCCATCTAGCGTCTTTTGACAGGGCATGCAGTCTGTTTCGGCGGGGCTTCTGAGTGTCTTTTCGTGTGTCCGCTGATCGACCTCTCCACGTTGGCAGCTCCCCTCGGAAGCGCAACTAGTGCACACTTACATAAGTAATTGATTAGTTTCTTACTTACAATACATCTATTAATTTCTAGTCAAATATAACCTAAGCAGCCTGCTTCTAGACAACTTAATTTTCTGTCTCCAGCTTGTCATGCAGGAGGAACTAAAATTTGAAAACTATCCCCTCATTTTTCAGGTGGTTAGAAAGCATTTATCATGTCGTTGGTTAACCTGCAAGGAAACAAATACAACCCCAAACCACAATCATACCAGATCACACAGCTAAAACACACCACTCATTCACCTACCAACACTCAAACTGCTGCCATTCTCCCCTCTGTGCCATCGCCCCTCGGGAACGCTGTTCCCAGGAGCCTCAAAACTCACCCTGCTCTAAGAGTCCGTCTGAAGAACAGTTTCTGACTGAACATCGCCATCAGGGACTTGGAGAACAGATGGACTGATAGAAAGAATTGAACAATGATTTGGAGAGAGACCTGAAGCAAGGAATTGTGTTGTGCAGGTCTCTCCGACCTGGGGGCTACAGGTAACAATGGCTGCTGTATGGACTCCACCTGCTGCCTGAGCCAAACTTGCCCCCACCTCCTGAGAGGAATTGTGTTATGAAGGCCTCTCCGACCTGGGGACAATAACTGCTGTCCAGAAGATGGATTTTCACCTGTTGCTTGAGCCAGACTTGCCCCCCACCTCCTCCCTGTAACAAAGGCCAACGAAGAAGAACATGCGCAGAGGCTCGCCAAGGGTCTTGAGGTCACCCAACGGACCAGCAAGAGACCCCTGAACTGAGGCACCACAGGCGCAGACAGGTTCTGGCAAGCGAAGCAAGGACTTTTTGGGCCTGCGCAGTTAAGCCTGGATTACGCAACAAAGGCGGAGATTGGCCTTGATCTGTGAGAGTGAACGGGGGGTGAAGAAGCATAAAAGACAACTCCTGACGGGACATCATGGAGATCTCCCCACCGAAGGATCCTGGACCACGACGGAGGACCGGCAGGACTCTTCTCACGGGACCTGAGACTAGAGGGACACCTTTGGGACTCGTTCGGTGGTAGCTATTGTCCTCATTCCACCTTTTCTTTTTACCTTTCCTTTTGCTCTACTCTCTCTATCGCGTGCCGCTTTATGGGCAAATAATAAAGCAACACTGCTTGATTGAATTATAACCCCTTGGCATTTTGGTTGCCTTAATTTTGCGCCTCGAGATCAAGGTAAACGAACCATCACGAGTCCATCACCGAAAGGACCATGACACCTGCCTGTGAAAACCCCAGTCCCAGCGTGACCTCTGTCCAAACATTGGCGATGAACATCGCCTCGCAGAGTGGCCGGGACCAGGGAAACCCAGCTGGGGGAAAAAAATCCCCCGGCTGGCTTTTTAAAATTATTTTTAAAATTTCAAACTACCTCAAAAGGAAAAAACATTAACCTGCAAGGACAAACACACACAACCCCAAACCACAATCACTCAAAGTTTCATGCTGTCCAAACACACTGCTCATCAGCTACCGCACTGACGCCCCCGTGCTCCTGGCATGGCCACTCCATTGCCTGCCCCCACGATGGGTCCTGGGTCTGTGGCTCTTCTGGAAACGCTGCTCCCGGGGATGCTCGAACACGGCCCTGTCTGTGAAAACCCTGGCCTGACACTGACCTCCAAACAAACATTAGCGATGAACATTGTCCTGCAGAGTGGCTGGGACTGGGGAATAAAAACAAACAGCTGTGCAGAAATAAATATTCCACTGGTTGAGCTTTTTTTTATTATACCTTAAAAGTTCTATCTCAGCATTACATGCAAACTGGAAAAAAAAAAACCCACCACCCATTCAAGTTCAGGCACATTCTGAAACTAACACTCATTCAACATCCACTCAATTCCAACCCTCACAACATCATCATTTAACTACCCAACTGCCTGGACAGAGATCGCCCTGATTCCAAGGCCTCCCCTGGAACCGCCTGACTGTGCACCTTGCGACGACATTGCTGCTCCATCCCTTTCAAAAGCCGAGGAAGATGCTTCGCTACGGGTGTCGCTCCTTTGCCTCGGTGTGTGCATTCTGACAAACCTCGTTCCTCTTCTTGGTGGCTTCGGCACTGCGTATTTGATTGAAGCAGTATTGGGATATCCGTGTCTGCTCTTTGATGTGTTTCTTGAACACTGGCAGCTTTTCTAATGTCTGGAGGAAGCTCATTGATAGATCTTATGGGGCTCGTGGAGGGTTCATCCAGTTCCACCGCTTCTACTCCTCAGGCCTGATAAGCTCCTTGGCCGGTGATAGACTGGCAGTCACTGGCTGGCTGGCTCCTAAATTTAAAAACTCCTAGACCCCAAAAGCCATTTGCTTCACTTCCGGTGAGCAGTATTTGATTGCTACCGCTTAGGGAGACTGGCAGCAAATAGTCCATTTCGGCTTCACCTGCTCTTCTCCTGTACCTTTCTTGTACATTTTTCAGATTTCACCCGGTTTTCTGCTGAATTTTCCAGGTAAACTCTCCAATTCTGGCAGATCCCTGGGAGCGATTCCCATATGGTACCCTGCAGCGGCGGCACATGGAGGTTCTTGAGACTGTTCTGTTTTAATGATGGGTCTGGCTGCATATTCAGGGGGATCTGAGAAATACGATGAATTGTCCTTCCCTGGTTTGCTGTCACCGGGTCACCCCATGTGTTTCTCTGCCATCCTTCAAGGAATGCAATTGGTTTCCTAATGGGTACAATGTCAGGAGGATGATGAGTCTGCCTAAATGTCACTTCATTTTTTCCCTCTAGCTTTTGTTTCTTTTCTTCCTGTAAAGGTTTCTGCAGCAGCTCAATTTTCAATGACAATAATAGTTCGGCAGGTTTTGTGCCCATTTCCTCCCTCAGATTTTGCTTTTCTCTGTTCGGCATTTTCCTCTTCTGACAACTGGGTTGTAGGCAGGTACTTAACAGTTTGCAATTAATTCCTTTTCCATCGTTCATATGGCTCTTGGCCATGGTGAGTTGTTCTTCCACAGCTTCCCAATCATGGCAATTACCACAAGCTCATTCGTCGACTCAGTCAGACTCAGTCGTCGAGATCAGCTGATCGGGACCAGCTCGGCCGGAGCCGTCAGAGCGATCTTGAGGTAAGGAGAAGCGTGGGGGTGGGTTTCGGTTTCGGGACCCGGCAGCCCCCCGCAGCCCTTGCGAGAGCAGCTGACGTGGCGTGGGCGTTACCACGGTGACGGCGATCACACCCCCGCCCCTCGCCTTGAAAAAGCTTCAGGGAGGGCAGTGACACGTCGCTGCCCACCAGGCGCTGGGAGAGGCAACCAGCTTGTGGCGCGGGTGAGTATCACCTACACTGTGCTGCAGCGGCAGGTGGAGTAGCTCGTGCAGTAGGGTGCAGAGACTATCACTCCTCGCTTGTTAGACCCTCTCTCCTACTGCCAGTGTCCCTGACCGTTGCTGACCACGGTGTCCTCCAGGAAGAGGGCTTGCCTAAAGAAGACCCCTCAGGCCCCTAGGGTGAAATCGGTGTACTCGGCTCGCTCCCTGAAGTGCCTGTATACCAATGCGCGCAGCATGGGGAATAAGCACGAGGAGTTAGAAACCTGCGTTCGGTCAGGAGATTATGATCTGGTGGCATTAACAGAGACATGGTGGGACAGCTCACATGACTGGAATGTGGTCATGGATGGCTATGTCCTTTTCAGGAAAGAAAGGCCAGCGAAGCGTGGTGGTGGAGTTGCTCTTTATGTGAGAGAGCAACTACAATTTATAGAGTACTGTCCAGGTGCAGTTGAGGAGCAAGTTGAGAGTCTGTGGGTGAGAATTAAGGGGCAGGCTGGCAGGGGTGACACTGTTGTGGGTGTCTATTACAGGCCACCAGATCAGAGTGAGGATGTTGATGAGGCCTTCTACGGGCAGCTGAGCGTGGCCTCACAGTCACAGGCTCTGGTTGTTATGGGGGACTTTAACTACCCTGATGTTTGCTGGAAGGACTACTCAGCCAGCCAGCCTCAGTCTAGGAGGTTCCTCCAGTGCATTGACGATAACTTTCTGATGCAAATGGTGGGGGAGTCGACTAGGAGAGGTGCGCTGCTGGATCTCGTCCTCGCTAACAAGGAGGGTCTGGTTGAAGCAGTAAAGGTGGGGGGCTGCCTTGGTTGCAGTGACCATGAGATGGTGGAATTCAGAATCTCCTGTGGTGGGAGCAGAATACCGAGCAGAATTGCAACCCTGGACTTCAGCAGGGCTGACTTTGGCCTTTTCAAACAATTGCTGGAGGAAATCCCGTGGGCAAGGCTGCTTGAAGGTAAAGGGGCCGAAGATAGTTGGTTAACGTTCAGGGACTGCTTCTACCAAGCTCAAGATCAGTGCATCCCGACGCGCAGGAAGTCAAGGAGACGTGCAAGAAAGACAAGGAGCCAGGAGACCTGCGTGGTTAAACAGGGAACTGCTGGGCAAACTCAAGTGGAAGAGGAGGGTTTACAAATCATGGAAGGAGGGGCTGGCCACTTGGGAAGAATATAAGGCTGTTGTTAGAGGATGTAGAGAGGCAGCTAGGAAAGCTAAGGCCTCCTTAGAGTTAAACCTGGTGAGAGGGGTCAAGGACAACAGGAAGAGCTTCTTCAAATACATGGCAGATAAAACTAACACCAGAGGCAATGTAGGCCCACTGATGAATGGGGTGGGTGCCCTGGTGACAGAAGATGCAGAGAAGGCAGAATTACTGAATGCCTTCTTTGTCTCTGTCTACTCTGCCGGAGGCTGTCCTGAGGAGCCCCGTACCCCTGAGGCCCCAGAGGAAGGCAGGGCAATGGGGGAGTTTGCCTCAGTTGATGAGGACTGGGTTAGGGACCAGTTAAGCAATCTGGACATCCACAAATCCATGGGTCCAGATGGGATGCACACGCGGGTGCTGAGGGAGCTGGCTGAAGTCATTGCTGGACCGCTCTCCATCATCTTTGCCAAGTCTTGGGAAATGGGAGAGGTGCCTGAGGACTGGAGGAAAGCAAATGTCACTCCGGTCTTCAAAAAGGGCAAGAAGGAGGACCCGGGCAACTATAGACCCGTCAGCCTCACCTCCATCCCTGGGAAAGTGATGGAACACCTTATCCTTGGGGCCATCTTAAGACATATCAAGGATAAGAGGGTCATCAGGGACAGTCAACATGGCTTCACCAAGGGGAAGTCGTGTTTGACCAACCTCATAGCCTTTTATGAAGACGTAACAAGGTGGATTGACGATGGCAGAGCAGTGGATGTGGTCTACCTTGACTTCAGCAAAGCATTTGACACCGTCTCCCACAGCATCCATACGGCAAAACTGAGGAAGTGTGGACTGGATGATCGGGTAGTGAGGTGGACCGCAAACTGGCTGAAGGAGAGAAGCCAGAGAGTCATGATCAATGGGGCAGAGTCTGGTTGGAGGCCTGTATCTAGTGGAGTGCCGCAAGGGTCGGTACTGGGACCAATACTGTTCAATATATTCATCAACGTCTTGGATGAGGGAATTGAGTGTACTATCAGCAAGTTTGCTGATGACACCAAGCTGGGAGGAGTGGCTGACACGCCAGAGGGCTGTGCTGCCATCCAGCGAGATCTGGACAGGCTAGAGAGTTGGGCGGGGAAAAATTTAATGAAATATAACAAGGGAAAATGTAGAGTCTTGCATATGGGCAGGAACAACCCCAGGTTCCAGTACAGGTTGGGGAATGACCTATTAGGGAGCAGTGTAGGGGAAAGGGACCTGGGGGTCCTGGTGGACAGCAGGATGACCATGAGCCAGCACTGTGCCCTTGTGGCCAAGAAGGCCAATGGCATCCTGGGGTGTATTAGAAGGGGGGTGGTTAGTAGGTCCAGAGAGGTTCTCCTTCCCCTCTACTCTGCCCTGGTGAGACCTCATCTGGAATATTGTGTCCAGTTCTGGGCCCCTCAGCTCAAGAAGGACAGGGAACTGCTGGAGAGAGTCCAGCGCAGGGCCACAAAGATGATTAAGGGAGTGGAGCATCTCCCTTATGAGGAAAGGCTGAGGGAGCTGGGTCTCTTTAGCTTGGAGAAGAGGAGACTGAGGGGTGACCTTATCAATGTTTATAAATATATAAAGGGTGGGTGTCACGAGGATGGAGCCAGGCTCTTCTCGGTGACAACCAACAGTAAGACAAGGGGTAATGGGT
>NC_088277.1:3052500-3054452 GCF_036013445.1 Caloenas nicobarica
GAAAGGAAAGGTGTGGAAAGGAAAGGTGTGGAAAGGAAAGGAAAGAAAGGGAAAGGAAAGGAAAGGAAAGGAAAGGAAAGGAAAGGAAAGGAATGAAAAGAAAAGAAAAGAAAAGAAAAGGAAAGGAAATGAATGGAAAGGAAATGAAAAAGGAAAGGAAAGGAAAAAGGAAAGGTTCGGAAAGGTTCGGAAAGGAAAGGTTCGGAAAGGAAAGGTTCGGAAAGGTTCGGAAAGGTTCGGAAAGGAAAGGAAAGGTGCAGAAAGGAAAGGAAAAGGTGCGGAAAGGAAAGGTGCGGAAAGGTAAGGTGCGGAAAGAAAAGGAAATGTGCGGAAAGAAAAGGTGAAGAAGGGAAAGGTGCGGAAAGGTGCAGAAAGGAAAGGTGCGGAAAGGAAAGGAAAGGTGCAGAAAGGAAACGTGCGGAAAGGCGCGGAAAGTAAAGGTGCGGAAAGGAAAGTTGCGGAAAAGGAAACGTGCAGAAAGGAAAGGTGCGGAAAGGTGCGGAAAGGTGCGGAAAGGAAAGGTGTGGAAAGGAAAGGTGCGGAAAGGTGGGGAAAGGTGCGGAAAGGAAAGGTGCGGAAAGAAAGTAAAGGAATGGAAAGGAAAGGAATGGAAAGGAAAGGAAAAGTGCGGAAAAGAAAGGAAAGGAAAGGAAAGGAAAGAAAAGGAAAGGAAAGGAAAGAAAAAGAAAAGAAAAGCAAAGCAAAGCAATGGAAAGGAAAGGAAAAGGAAGGAAAGGAAAGGAAAGGAAAGGAAAGGAAAGGAAAGAAAGGAAAGGAAAGGAAAGGAAAGGTGCGGAAAAGAAAAGTGCGGAAAGAAAGGAAAGGAAAGAAAGGAAAGGAAAGGAGAAGTGCGGAAAAGAAAGGAAATGAAAGGAAAGGAAAGGAAAGGAAAGGAAAGGAAAGGTGCGGTGCAGAAAGGAAAGGTGCGGTGGAGAAATGAAAGGAAAGGAAAGGTGCAGAAAGGAAAGGAAATGTGCAGAAAAGAAAGGTGCGGATGGGAAAGGTGCGGAAAGGTGCGAAAAGGAAAGGAAATGTGCGGAAAAGAAAGGTGCGGATGGGAAAGGTGCGGAAAGGTGTGGAAGAAAGGTGCGAAAAGGAAAGGAAAGGTGCGGAAAGGAAAGGAAAGGAAAGGAAATGTGCGGAAAGGTGTGGAAAGGAAAGGAATAGAAATGTGCGGAAAGGAAAGGTGCGGAAAGGAAAGGAAGGGAAAGGAAAGTAAGGAAAAGGAAAGGAAAGGAAATGAAATGAAAGGAAAGGAAAGGAAAGGAAAAAGAAAGGAAGGGTGCTGAAAGGAAACGTGTGGGAAAGGCGCAGAAAGGAAAGGTGCGGAAAGGTGCGGAAAGAAAGGTGCGGAAAGGAAAGGTGCTGAAAGGAAAGGTGTGGAAAGGTGAGGAAAGGTGGCGGGAAAGGTGCGGAAAGGTGCGGGAAGGAATGGTGCGGAAAGGGAAGGAAAGGTGCGGAAAGAAAAGGTGCGGAGAGAAAGGAAAGGAAAGGAAAGGAAAGGAAAAGTGCGGAAAAGAAAGGAAAGGAAAGGAAAGGTGCAGAAAGGAAAGGAAAGGTGCAGAAGGAAAGGTGCGGAAAGGAAAGGAAATGTTCGGAAAAGAAAGGTGCGGATGGGAAAGGTGCGGAAAGGTGTGGAAAGAAAGGTGCAAAAAGGAAAGAAAAGGTGCGGAAAGGAAAGAAAAGGTGCGGAAAGGAAAGGTGCGGAAAGGAAAGGTGCGGAAAGGAAAGGAAAGGAAAGGTGCGGGAGGGGCGGAAGGAAAGGAAGGAAAGGAAGGAAGGAAGGAAAGGAAAGGAAAGGAAAGGAACAGAAGGGAAAGGAAAGGTAAGGATAGGAAAGGAAAGGAAGGAAAGGTAAGAAAGGTGTAGAAAGGAAAGGTGCGGAGAGGGGAAGGGTAAGGAAAGGTATATGAGAGTAATTGAGCATGAAAAGAGTAGTGAAGCTCTTATAG